>NW_018735901.1:0-49100 GCF_002204515.2 Aedes aegypti
AAAGAGAGAAGATATTCCAATTCCAGAACAGCACGAATAAAATCGTAATTCAAATGAATAATTTCGCAAATTTATTTATCTGAGCTCGTTCTACTGATCTCAAACTAGAGAATCATCCCTATTCCCGCGGTATAAATTATATTGGAGACGTTAAAATTGAATTGCAATTGACTGCATTTCCTTGTTATTTGGTGTCATATTTCAGCGAAACATTTCAACCAAATCTCCATACAAAAAGCGAGTGTTCGGAATATGAGTCTGTTCGGAATTTGAGACAAAACGGTATTTTCATTTGGTTGTTGGTTGGTTTCTAAGAAAATCGAAAACATAATCCCGTTCAAGGATGGAAAAAAAGTCAGCTCTAACGACAAAACAACACGGTATTTGAATGGTCCAAGAGGGCCGTCGCTCATGCAGCAACATGATTTCAACACCTCACCACGCGCGCTAATCATAGATATATCGAGCATCTGATGAACTGTTTGTCGTAGGACAAAGGGTTTGTCGGATATTGTAACACGTAGCGATTAAGGCAAATCTATTGAAAATTCACGGTTAAACATTCTCACATACCATGCACGATTGACTTTCACATTAAAAACGACAAGCTAGGAGACAAATCGTGGAGTCCAATCATAAAATCCTCAAAATAATGACTTTAATTGGCGAACAATTGATTGTCAGGTCACAGGCGAGCGATTCATTTTTTCGCGGAGCGGAGTTTGTTGTGCTGGCTTGACGACTAAGGGCAAGGATGGAAAACAATCGCCTCTAGCGACTAACAACATAGTATTTGAATGGTCTAAGAGGGCCGTTGCTCTTGCAGAAGCATGATTTAAACAGCTCACTACGCGCGCATAATAAGGATATATGAAGCATCCGATGCACTGTTTGTCGCGGGACAAACCGTTTGTCGGATGTTGTAACATGTTGCGATTAATACGGATCAGAACGCGTTCACGGCATAATTTTCAGCCCAAACCATGCCCGATTGACTTTCGGATCAAAAATGGTATATCGGAAGGCAGATCGTGGAATAAAAGCGTAAAAATCTTCCAAAAGTTAAGACTTTGCTTTGCGAACATTTTGATCGTAATCACACACGCCGAGCGATTCATTTTTTCGCGGAGCGGAGTTTGTTGTGATGGCTTGACGACTAAGGGTTTATCGTTGTTGCTATGATCGCATGATAAAGAACAACCACGATGCATCATTTGTTTTATCATGAATCACTAGATTTCCATCCTTGACTAAGGGTTTATCGTTGTTGCTATGATCGCATGATAAGAACAACCACGATGCATCATTTGTTTTATCATGATCACTAGATTTCCATCCTTGATCCCGTTTTTTATTATAGTTTATATTATATGATATTAATGGTCTTATTCTCTTAGGTTTGGTTAAAGCTTATCAACAGAGGAATTGAGTGCTGTTAATTTGAAGGTGGCATATGAGATACCGATGGAACTAAGAAAATAATACTGAAATGACTGATAATTTATTTTTGCTTAACGTTTTTACTATTAAAGTCATTCAACGAACTTGGTGCTTGTGTGCAGAGCTTATGGAAGCCGGCTTTTTCGAACTGTTATGCGCTCGAAATTTTACGTTGTTCACGTTGTTATGAACTAGGGAAGAATAACCCACTTCCACTTCCTCAGTCCTAACATGGACAGTTCCCCAGCAAGCCCTTGTTGGAAATACTAGGTTAGATCATGTTGATTGTGCACTGCGTTCTTAATAACCCACATAGACCAATTCGCACTTGCATATTTTAGACATGTCATCAAAATGAAATAACTCGGGCCAAAATAGCTCCATGTTTTTGGGCGTAGCATAACGCTCAGCATGTAGAGGAAATTAGCGCGAATGTCTGAGAAAGGGTTGGCCTTTATGTTTGTCCACATAGGCAAACACTTTAGAGAGCAAACTAAACAATGGGCCATTGGCTAGATATCCTTTTCCTACAAATTTTACGGTTTTGGTAGATACATACGTTTTGAAATGTGTATGGGCCGTAGTGTTTGGCCAAGATAGATGACCAAGTGGTTTATGGGGTTGGGTGACAAAACATATGGACAGAAGATCACGAAGGGGGAGGGAAGTGATCTTGAAAATCCAAAATAAACAACACGTGATTTATGGCCGAACCCGAACAAAATCTTAAGGGGTATGAACAATCAAAAGAATTTCAGATTATAAGGTCATTCTCGACAAAACACTTATTACCATAAATGCCGAGGACGGTGAAACCTGAAAGAATCGCCAATGAACTAAAGAAGGGTGCATATCAGACCGATTCGTTCAGAATCTTCGACGCAAAAAGTTATGACAATTATGGAGCTTAAAACTTTTCGGGGAAACAGTATATTCGTGGAACTGGTAATCAAAGTACTGACGTTCAGGGAAACGACATTCGGGGAACCGAAATGTGGGGAAACCGTTTTAGATAAGCTGCTCTTACATATGTCATACTAAGTTTTATGATCAAACTTGACTCAAGCTATTGAATAATCTATATAGATAGAAGTTCACCTCGAGCCAGTGGTAAACTGATCACTAGTTTGTTGATTCTCTTATTCACTGATTGATGATTGTACCCCGTTTGGCATAAAGTCGTTTCGCATAAGGTCGTTTGGCATGATGATTGACTTAGAATGATATCGGCATTTTTGAAGCTCTTACCGAAATCAACATCATTGAGCCCATAGCAAAAAAAATCGTAGGTGCTCAATAAGCATGGTGGCTGTTCAGAGATAATCCAAGCAATGAATGTCAAAAATTGTAGTGACATTAGAGAGCATTAGTAAATAAAACTCTTGACGGGTCTGGAGGATGATCTTTTCGGAATAATGATTTTCTCCTCATCCCAGACCATAGAGTATCGTTGAGCTTGTTGCGATATACATATTTGAAAATAGTAAATTGGCATAGAAAGTTTGCAGTTATTAATAAAAAGAACGATCATAGAATATTTCGCTGCAGATCAAGCTCTGTCCCAGTTTGGACGTAACACATGATAAATATTACTTAAAGTGTACATCAAAAACACTGTCTATTATCGTAAGGAGGGAAATTAGTGATTGAAATATTATTTTGCCAGCATATCTCGAAAGGAGATCTTGTGTTGGTAAAAAAATGTGTTGAATATTGGCAGGTTCTAAAGTAATTATCATTCTAATAGCACGTCTTGCGAGAATTGATACAATAGCTAAATATAGAAATGGTTAACATTTAGCTTGACTAAACAATAAAATTTAAAACAGTATAAATATAAAGAACAGCCTATTTTTAAAAGAAGGCAAAATTTATTATTAAATCAATAGAAGATTGGACGCCAAAAATTATTGCGGCATAATAAAACGAAAAGACATAATAAATGGCGTTCAGAATCATAGAAGTGATTGTGCTACTTTTCCCCGAATGTAATTTCTCTGAATTTCGGGTCCCCGAATGCCAGTTCCCCGAAAGACTCGTTTCCCCAAAAAGTGGTGCAGTTGAAATAGGTGCTATAATAGTCTCTAGTGGCTGGATGGTGAACGAGCAAGAACGATAAGAATTCAGGTATTCTGTAATTGTCGGCTATACATATATTGGCAAAAATGATGAGGACGGTTAAACTCGAAAGAACCGCCAATTAAATAAAGAAGGGTTCATATCAGATAGCCAGTTCGCTCACCACCCTGAAATATATAAAGCTACGACAAGTATGACTACCATAAACTTTTCGGGGAAGTGGACTATTCGGGGAAACGGGATATTCGGGGAACTGGCATTCGGAGAACTGGCGTTTAGAGTAACGACATTAGAGGAACCGACATTCTGGAAAAAGTGACACAACCAATCAAAGTAACAGCAGTAATCAATTTCTCTTTCGCTGAAAACTTGAGCAAATTATGTTATCGTTCGCCACCCTTTTGTCAGTTGGAAGCAACAAATATATCTAAAAACTAAAGATTCAAAGAAAAGTTTATGGATAAAAGGAGGTGAAATTTATTAAATCTTCAAATCAACAGTTTGTATACCAATAATAATGGTAACATCATATTTAGAAAAAAACATCCAATGCTTGTTGGAAGGGTAAATTGAGCTTAATATATCAAAATATTCATTGCAAAATTCATTCCAATAGCGGAACTCAAAAGAAGAATTATTATTTCAAAGAAGGACAATTTCTGGATAAATGATAAAATACTATTAGCAATTACTTTCCTAATATGCTTTAGTTTATTCAAGAGCATATGATTGTGGAATAAAGTGACATTTTGCATCAATTGACTCCACAACGAGTCTGATGTCATCAGAAAGATTCAATAGAAACGTAAAAAAACAAATGTCATCTTAAGAAATTCTTGGTTTCAGACTCACTATGCCAAACGACTTTTATGCCAAACGACCATTATGCCAAACGACCATTATGCCAAACGGCTTTATGCCAAACGACTTTATGCCAAATGACCTACCGCCCCGATTGATGACGGTAATAGATGGGGTCAAGTTGTCGTCGTAAAAGAGACCAAACACGATTACTCTTCGTCTTTTATAACGGGTCGTTCCACCATAAACATGGTTAACCGGATAGAGCGAGATGGTCCAAAAACGCAAATTTCTGCAGGGATCCATTATTGATGAAAGTTGATGGTTGATACTATCGCAATGATCAAGCGCCATCCACTAAATACGCAATGCTCTTGGAGGAGGGAGAGAGTAGGTTCAAGCATTTACGGCTCATGCAAAAATTTGAAATTTTTCATACAAAAAGTGTTACAGAGGAAGGAGGGGTATGTGCGTCCAAAATTTTATATTCTAGCGTTACGTAATAAATTGCAAGGGGCCTTCCTTAGCCGAGTGGTTAGAGTCCGCGGCTACAAAGCAAAGCCATGCTGAAGGTGTCTGGGTTCGATTCCCAGTCGATCCAGGATCTTTTCGTAATGGAAATTTTCTTGACTTCCCTGGGCATAGAGTATAATCGTATCTGCCGCACGATATACGAATGCAAAAATGGCAACTTAGGCAAATAAAGCTCTCAGTTAATAACTGTAGAAGTGCTCATAGAACACTACGCTGAGTAGCCGGCTCTGTCCCAGTGAGAACGTAAATGCCAAGAAGAAGAAGAAGAAGAAGATCTCGGCTTCTAGATCCCAGAATGGCCTGAACTGCAGCTTAGATATAACAAGAATTTTACTCAGCAGGAAATAATACTTAAAACTTTTGTTATCAAAAGTATTACATATTGCGAAATGCCATAAAATTATTTTGGAAATATTTACAAAATCATCAATTGAACTAAAAATATTATTATATATACAAGTTTGTCTTATCAAAGTAAAGAATTTTACTACGGAGAATATTGCTCTAAGTACTTCCATTTGAAAATTATTTCAATTTCAAAGTTTCATCATTTGTGACACAATTGGAGATTTGAGGTACTTACATATATCGAGATTTGGATCATACTTCCCGAGCAGAAGAAAATATTGAGGTAGCGGGATTTGGGGCAAGTGTGCCACCTTAAGCAAATTGTTCTCTAACTTTGTCTAAAGCTTAAAAAACCCGCCAATTCAGCCTCACGATGTTAGTTTCACATCTTTTCATAAGCGCTGTGCCATTTAAAAAGAAAATAATTTCAAAAAATATTAGTTTTGGAGCTCCTCAAATATCATCCAAAATACCCTGATTTTCAACACTATGGGGCAAGTGTGCCACCCGTATGGGGCAAGACGGCCATCGAATGAACATTCATGTAATTCTACTTGTAATGAACTTTTCATTATTCCCTGTTAATATTGCTAACAAAGCAGAGCCTAATTGACAATTTTAAAAATATTTTTAGGTTTACCGTCATGAGGGGATGCTTTATAACAAGGTTCATCACATGTGGAACTCTCTACTAGTCAATTCGAATAACTAAAATCGGTTTTTTCGTCTCCATTCAATGCGATATATGAATTACTCTTTCATTATGGAGGATCTGTATAATATTACACTAGATCAGCACTAAATAAAGGTAAAATATTGATGAAAATAAGTAAAATATTTCTTAAAACGCCTAAAACAATGTTATTATCGAATATATGGAGAAAAAATTTTTTGTGGGAGCAAAAATGTTCGCTATTTCTTTTCTACACTTCAAAAACCACTACTGGTGCCTCATTTTGGTTCATTATCATGATTTTGTTGATGATGTTTACATTTTTATGAATTTCACCCCAACCATTTTTGTTTACCAAATAGGTGGCACACTTGCCCCAAAAAGTATAGATTTCAACCAAAATGGATTTTGTATGTAAAAATAAATATTTTTTTTGTTCAAATGCCACAATTACTTACACATTTGAATAGCTTCACAATGTACAGTACGTTTGAAAAATTCGTTATTAATTTACCTCTCACCATGCTATTTAGAAACAACGAAACCTTATAAAAAATCACTGAAATTTAATGGTTTTCACAAAAGTCGATGTAAATACGTGAAAAATAGAGCAATTTGCGTCATATTTTGACCATTGTATTATGGACTATAAGGGAACATATTGTTAAGCTCAAATAAAAAATATAGTTTGTACTTTTTACAAAAATCAGGGGTGGCACACTTGCCCCTATGGCACACATGCCCCAAATTCCGCTATTCCATATCAGATAATTTCCAATATTTACAACCTGAATGAGGTATGAATGAGCCCTGCATTGTAACCGGACGTCCGAACGTGCTTTCCGGTAAGATTAGCGGATGGCTTGAGCGCCACTCCGGTTGGAGACCATCCACCTGTTTTCAGGGTTGCCCGGCCTAAGACCTCTCAAGGGAAAGGGTTTTGGGGTCCAATAGTGGAAGGAAAGCACGAAGCACGGTTGGCTACGTTGTTGCGACAAGAAGACTCCTCTTTAGATTACCCTAGACTGTTAGTCCGAGAAAAGAAAACCTAGCCGATAGTCCAGACTACGTTTGCACCTATTCTCATCACTGGCTGGCTGTACACGTAAACCTCAAACTGAACCCGAAAGACTAGAGAGTGTTCCTTGGTTGGATTCGGAGCCAACCTCCCCAGTAAAATAAAGTAAATTAACAAGGAACTACTAAACGAACCCGAGTGACATGAAACCTCCCCTACATTACCTCTTCTCGTTCACTAATAACTTCAACACAGGTCGGTTTGTCTGTGGTACTCTAATGAATTTATTCCAAACATAACGCAACTTCATTATTCGAGTTCATTTCTATATTTAGTTCTTAGGCCTACTTTACCGACATTCTCTCTTCCTTTCTTACTCTAGCTATTTACAAATTCATTTCCATTTCATCTTCTACCTCTCTATCTACTATCTCTTCACGTGCTCTTGTGCGGTGTGGGCATTCACATTGGGGGAACGGCTAGCGTCCGACAAAAAAGCTTAGCCGCCGCCACGCGTCTCCAACCATCAATCGGGAGCGGGCAAAAAAAATCTCTACACCATGCGCATGGGACTTTCACTGATTTGCATGCATTTACTTACGGTACCATATCAGCAGGACGAAAGTGGGTGGTCGCCGGACGACGACGCTGGGGTCTTGTTGGTGTGATTGGGGCGCTGCTGATCGGTGGGTGGCTTGATCCGTGTCGACGGTTACGGCATCGGTTGACACTGATCGCTCGTTCAACGGGTGGTATGGTGGGTTGACGCTTACTTACGGCCCATCTCTGCGATGTCCGTCCTCTTCAAAGCGCGCGCGATGCGCACTCCTGCCGACTTCTACGCCTCACTGCTTCATGCGCCGACGGCGCCTCACCGACGATTTGTGGGCTTCAACGGGGTACTGCCGTTGTACTTACGGTCGTCACCGAAACGGGAAACGCTGGTTGCTGGCTCCACTGACTCTTGATGAAAACGATTGTTGCGCTGGCCCTGTCCGGGGCGCGAAATTGACGGACGCGGCCCCCTTCCGGCCACGTGTACCACCGGGCTTCTTCGAAGCTGCAGAGTGGGGTCAGGAATAGTCTCCTAAACACTATTGTGAGGTGGCGGGCTTGGCACGCTTGCCACAAATCTAGTAGAGAAATGCCACCGTATTAAACATACCAATTATAACACCACACAGCACGTGATTACCTTTTGCCAAAATACACTCGCACACTTATACTATCGCACGTTCAATCTAACTACGCTTAATCCACGCTTTCTAATTAGCTATTCTAGGAAGAGAAATCGAACTTGAATAAATAATTTCAGAGAAACTCCATGTCACTGTTCACACCTATTATATCACCTCACGACGCGGAACTAACTTGGACTACTCCTGCCTCTTCCACTGTACAGATCAAAGTGAACATGTAACAATCAGAAACCCTCAGATAAGGTGCGATTATTCTGAAAGTCTTCGCTACCGGAATTGACCTCCCGAGTCTCTAAATTGCCTTTGCCCCGACTAACAGTCTATTGTGGCAAAGAGAAAGATCATTCGGGTTGCAACGAATGTCACCAACCGAGCCTAACCGAAATTCTCTCAATTACGAGCCAAAAGGTCAATAAATCCTGAAAAGGGTTTCCCAGAGGTCGATGGCCACCAACCGACGCTACTTTGTTATCGCCACGCTGGCTGGAAGCATATGCAATATGCTCCCAATTTCCTATGGTACTCATCGGCTTATAGTTGGAGAGTTCGCTTCTGCTCGTTTCCGTGAGCGTGCATTTGTTTTATAGCCAGAAGAGCTTTTATGGGGAAACCAAATTGCGGTGTATGTGACGGGGAAACTTTAATACAAATTCAATATATCAATTCATTTACTTAAGCTAAATTTATATTTACATAATTACAAACAATGTATCGAACTGAAAGTTCGTTACATCACTCCCTCCTAAATTTACGAAAATTTGATTGGCGATGCTATCAAGCTAACAAAAGCCAATCAAATTTTCGTAGGCTTGCTAAATAGTCATGGCGATGACATGCTTCAATTTTCGGGGTCATATAGTTTCATCATTGAACGAATTCAACTCCATCTCTATTTACAGTATGCAGCTCATAACAAACCACATCTGCCACTGACCATCAGCGACCTACGGTCTCCGGTCTCCAGCGAAAAATCATTGCTGCCATGCCATTACAATTTATAACCTTACTAAAGAAGTATGTAAAGAGATCCGATCGCAAAGAACTAAAATTTTACTGACCTATCTTGATCAAAGAAAAGAATAATTGTTGATGATGACCACACTCATAGTTTCCCCCCCTCCATTCATTCAAACATAGATTCACAAACGAAAAACTCAGCTTCAACTCAGAGTAGTCGACTAAAACTCTGAGCAAGCTTAAAATAACATAAACCGAAGTACATCTTCTAAAACCAGGACATTTTGCCGATACATGAAGACGCACTTACGAAAGTCTCCACCTAAGTGGACATAACCGTGAGTCCAGTCAACAATCTCTACCCCTGCCCGAAGCGAGAAAACGAGATTTTAACCTTCCTCACAAAAATAAGCCAATCCGAATCGCAATTCGTTGCCACGGAACAGAAACCGCGATTTACACTCATTGCGACGCAAATCTTAAATAAGCCTCTTACGAGATTTCTTTAAACGCCAATACATTGTCTGACTACCAAAAATCTCGAAGAAATTAAATAAACACAAACCACTACACATCCATACACCCTTCCCAATCATACCAAATGAACTCCGACACTTTGATGTGCAGAATCCAACTACATACGTGACGTTCCCCCCCGCATAACCGGTCTACCAAACATCCAATGTCATCACCCTCAAACGAACTGTCCAAGTGATGGACGTGAAAAAAAAAACAACACGCGAGTGAGAGTGCGGTGAAAAATTTTCACAAACGTGAAAAAAAAAACATTTTGCGCTGGAAAATTGAATTGTACGAGTGGAAATTTGAACACTCCGGGCTATGGACTACTTGAGGAGAGTAAAATTAATCATCGTTCCGAGCTATCGATGTAAGTTGGTTTGTTTTGTTTCTTTTATTCCCAGGTGAAAGTTCGGACCAGCCGCCTTCGGAAAGCAGACGACCGGACCAGTCAGATGCGAATTAAGGAGAAATACCGGAGATATGCGATTTCAGTGGACGGATGACGGGAATAAGGAGAAAGGAACCGGACAAGAAAACTATGGATGAGGAAGCGAAATGGAGGAATGTTGATTAACTACGTTGGATCGGTAAAGGAGAATTGGAGAGGAACTAAAAATAAACAAGGACGGATCGGTAAAGCAGAACTGTGCATGGATACGGGATTGCAACGCGATTTGGATCGATATAGTAGAAGCAAGGAAAAACAACAAGGTGGACTAATCGGGAAAGGAAACTAATCTGAGAAACGGATTTGAATTCATCGGATAATGCTGAGGGAAACCAGGATATGAACAACTTGGCGACTAAATTCAACTAATTCAATATATTAACACGATTCGGCTACGATGAACAACGAGGATATTTACAAAAAGGACGATAAGGAGAAAAAAGCGAATATTTACAACTTGACGACCAATTCAAACAAAAGGACTAATCAATTACGAATTGAACCGTGAGTAATTAATGTTTATCTACTAATCTAGTTTAAGTACTAATTCTAGTGATTAAGGGATAGGGCATTAGGAAACTAACAACTAATATCTACAGGTATTTACAAGCTCAATGATTGAGCGTCTCGTTTGGTCGTATCTTTCTCGGTATTTGAGTCCTCCTCAATTGGTTTTTGCCCTTTGAGGTGTTTTTGCAATCGATTATTGATTTTATAGTCACTTTCCAAAGTTGTTCATAGCTTGAGGTGTTGTTTAGATATTGTTTAGGCTCAGTTTCGGTACCCTCAGCGTAGATTCCATCCGTAGATTTTCCCTAGGCGAGTCCGTCGAAACTGTCCGTATACTTTATGACCATATAGGTGTTTTTTTGGTACTTATAGTTACTCATTAAGAGTTGCATAGCTTGAAAAACCAGTCTCTGACTATGTCCCAGACTGCGGAAGCATTCGCTTCAGCTTATTCGCGAAAAAGACTCCTATCCGTTTCCCAGTCAGGTCTTCTAGCTCATAGGTATTGGCTCCCAAGACTTTTCGAACTATAGCTTGCTCATATTTCGGGGCCAGCTTCTTACAAAATCCCTTCCCTTTATCTGACTGGTCGAACGTCTGCTTTAGGACCTTTTCACCGACAATGTAAGTAGGGCATTGAACATTAGAACGAAGATTATAACTTTTAGCATGCTTAGCGTAGGCGGCTTTTAGGTTCGTTTTAATTTCATCGAACAACTCTTTCCGCTTGTTTTTAATCTGCTGTTCGTCTTCTTCAGGTGGTACGTGATTGTCGCGGATCTTAGAATACTCTCTACCGTCTGAGACCTTTTGTCGACCAAAAACTACGAAGTAGGGCGTGAATTTGGTTGACTCGTGAACCGATGTTCTGATTGCGTCCGCTATTTGTTGAATGTCGTCTGCCCAATGGTTGTGGGACTTCTTTAGGGTCGCGCGTATGGCCGTAACGATTACCCGGTTCACTCTTTCCGTATTATTCACTTGTGGGTGATACGCAGGTGTGAGCCAATGGGACACATGATTGTCTTCGAGCAGTTTCTTGAATTCCCGCGAGACAAACTGAGATCCATTGTCGGTTAATATAATTTCGGGCACCCCAAATAGACGGAAAATCATATTTTCCACGAAGTCTACCAAAGAGTGAGCTTTGGCTTCGCGAAACGGTTGAATCAAGACGAACTTACTGAAGACGTCTGTGGCTACTAGTAAGCAGGTGTTTCTATTCTTACCCGATGGAGGTAACGGTCCTACATAGTCTAGTGTAACGAATTGCCACGGGTATTCCACCGGTTTTTGAGAACCCATAGGTGGCGTTACGTTGACATTTCCGGCTTTACTAACTTGGCATTTGAGACATTCCCGACAAAATTTTCGAATTTCAATATTCATTCGTGGCCAGTAGTAACGATTTTTAATTGCAGCCAGTGTTTTTTCGAAACCAAAATGTGCCTTCTCGTGTTCCTGGCGGATTATATCGCAACGTTCGGTTCTCGGAGGATAGCATTTCCATGCGAATCGTGGGTCACTCATCCGGTTTCCTGTTTTGAAGAATCGAAAAACTCTGCCATCCACTATGCGAAAGTCTTTGAACTTGTTCGGATTGGACTGAATTCGTTCCATCAGTTCCTCTTGTTCAGCGTCTGGCTGGGAGATTACCACCGTGTCCACTTCAATCGACCTCGATAGACAGTCCGCGGTAATATTTGCCTTACCCTTCCGGTATTCCAGATCAAAATCATAGGCTTGGATTCGTAGTGCCCATCTCAACAGCTTTGCATTTCCGGTCTCTGTCCCGACGTTAAAAAGCCACAGGAGGCTTCTCGCGTCTGTGATGACTCGAAACTTCGTTCCCTCCACATAATGTCGGAAATGTTGGATTGCGGACAGTACCCCTAAACATTCCTTTTCAACCGCCGCGTATCTTCGTTGTGTACGGTTGAGTTTTTTGCTAGAGTAGCTAATTACTCGCGTTTCTCCGTCCTGCTCCTGGACAAGGGCCGCTCCAATGGCCCGATCTGAAGCGTCCGATTCGATGATGAACGGTTTTGTGAAATCGGGGTTCCCTAGAATCGGTGCTGAAGTTAGGACAGATTTCAGTTCTCGGAATGCAATTTCCGCTTCTTTAGTCCAGACAAACTTTTTGTTCTCCTTCGTGAGGAGATCTGTGATTGGTGCCGTAATTCTACTATAATTCTTTATAAATCTTTGATAAAAGCCTGCCAATCCCATGAGGCGGCGAATATCTTCTTGAGTTTTTGGTTGGGCGTAATCTAGAATTGGCTGAATTCGAGCCGTGTCAATTGCCACTCCATTTTCGTTGAGAAGATAGCCGAGGTACATTACCTGTTTCCGGCAGAATCTTGACTTTTCCAGCGAGATCGTGAGTCCGGCTTTCTTAAGCCTTTCTGCTACGATACGCAATAGCCGAAGGTGTTCCTTGAACGTATTGGACGCGATGACAATGTCATCCAGATACACAAAGACGAATGGTTCGAGGTCGAACCCCAAGGCTTTGTCCATCAGACGTGACATTGTGAACGGCGCATTCGTAAGGCCGAACGGAAGCACCTTAAAACGGAAAACTCCTTCGGTTGTCCGGAATGCAGTGAAGTTTCGACATTCCTCTTTCAGAGGGATCTGAAAGTAGGCGTCCTTAAGATCAATTACTGAAAAGAACTTTGCCTTACCCAATCGACGGAATATGTCTTGCATATTACGCATTGGGTAGGTGTCCTTGACCGTTAACTTGTTAATTTTTCGTGAGTCCAAGCAGACCCTCACCTTCCCGTTTTTCTTGAGCACAGGTACAAGCGGGTTGGTCCACTCACTATAGCATTCCTCTATTGCATCCAACCGTTTGAACCTCTCAACCTCATCATTGATGGCTTGCTGAACGTAGGGAGAACACTTATACATTGGCGGATTACGCGGTTTAGCTCCCTCTTGGAGCACAATCTCGTGGGTTATTAGATGTGTTCTTCCTAGCTTCCCGTCCGATGTCAGTTCGAAATTCCTTATGACACCCGTCAACTGTTTCCTCTCCTCCTCTGATAACTCATGCTCGGTCTCGATAGCGTCTGGGTCTGGTACAGAACTTATCGGTCCTTCATATACTGGAATATCCAGTGTCTCATCTTCCTCTAATTCGTCAGCACTTAACGGCTCACCGGAAGGTTCTATGGTGAAGCACATTGGCAAACTGTTGGTTTGTCCGACTGTCTCAACTTCTTCAAACCCCTGACCCACATCTATCATAGGTTTAATTCCAAAACATTCCCAAAAGTCTACTCCAAGGATCAAATGCCTTGAAATCTCTGGTACTACGAGAGTAGGTACCACTTTGGTCAACTTTTTGTACGTGAATGGAATATTCACGTACCCCAAGCAACTATATACTGATCCATCAGCTGTTGAAACCTTGATGGCCGTTGGTTGAATTTTAAGATTATAACGTTCTACCACTTCTAGAGAGTTTAGGATGCTAATCCCCGCTCCGGAGTCCAGTAACGCATCGAGTTCGAACTCGAAAACCATGACTTTAATATGAGGGCATTTTGACCTCTTAAATTTAATGTGGTAAATTTGAGAAAAAGGGTCGTAGTTTGGTTGTTGTTTGGGAATTATTACTTTTGCTGGGTTTGACGAATTCCCCCCATCGCCCCCCTTTACTCGTTTCCCTGACTTGAGTTTTGGGCATTCGAGGGTCTGGAGCAACGCTCACAGCTTCGAATCGTTCTGCCCAAGTTTCCACAACCGTAACAGAAAATAACTCTTGGCCGTGTACACTGTCTCCATGTATGACCTTGTCCTTGGCAGTTCCAGCAGCTCGCTGGTGTTGTCGCATTCTGTGTAGGTCTTGCATTCTGCTCCATCGATGGTCTATTTGCTCTTGCGAAGTTGTTATTGGTTCGAGTGTTGATTGCGTTGATTGACTGGTCACTATCGTAGTCGCTTCCTTCTGCCTCTAGCTGGTTTATTGGACGTCGTTGATAACCAGATGTGCCTTCCATATTCTGCGACTGCAATTGTGGGTCGGCTGCATCTATTCGGTAGTTAAGCTTTATCAGTTGCTGTAGGTCCTTAATTTCCACGATCGATATTTTGGACCTATAGTGTTGCCTCATATTGTCCCAAATCACCTCAAACTTCCTTCGATTTGAGAGTGGTTTGGACAATAAACGATTCATCTTTTCGATTTCCGTTACAAACGCGATGAACGGTTCGCCACGTTGTTGTTTCCGCTCTTGTATTTTAGTTCGGATGCCCTGATCCTTATTTGGGTTTCCAAATCTGTAGGAAATGGCTGTCTCAAACTCTTCCCACGTGTTAAGGTCATCGACAAAGGTGAAAAACCAGTCAGAGGCGGCCCCTTCCAAAAGCATGTGGATGTCACGCAGTAGGATGTGTTTGGCCACCCCTTCCCTCTCGGCCAATTTTTTCGCCTTATACAGAAAATTCTCCACTGACATTGTCGATCTCAATTCGCCAGTGAATCGTAATTTCCATTTCTCCACTCGTCCTTGGCCTGCGTATCTTCCACCTGGATGCCTCCAACCCGATTGGTAAGCGTCGTTGTTCCAACCGTTATTGTACCCGCTTTCCGAATCATGGCTGCTCCGCCAATGCCTACTCCTCCAAACCGGTTGTGGTCTTCTTACGTCCTCCTCACTGTCTTCGTCCTCGATACTGGCCTGGTAGCTGTCTGCTGTACGTCTACTACGGTCGATTACGGTTCTAGTAGGTACCGGATTCCTCTGTGGTACGTTTCGATACTGGCGTTCCGTATTCGTAAAATCGGTTTGCTGTCTCAGTGCCTCACTCTGCGCTAGTTTGGCCGCCAATTCCGTTATCGCTGCCTGCATATCTTCCCACTCCTTACGTGTGACCGAGATATGTGTTGAATCGTCTGTGCCATGTCGCAGTCCTTCGGCCCCAGTCTCGCAGAAGGTATTCTGATCCTTGATCTCGCTCAATGTGATTTTGGGAATAGTACCAGTCCCATTCCTCGCGGGAACGCCAACCTTAGGGAACTCGAATGGGTTGCTTATATTCCCTCCAAGTACAGATTCCATACGACCTAGTTCTGTTTGACTCTGCCTTTCGACTGTCGGTGATTGCGGTGGCCCAAACTGATATTTCATCATTATTCTCTCAATAGCCTGAACCAACTCCCTCTTCTTCTTTTTCTCTTCCTCTCCCTCAACATGAATCCGTTTTACCCTGTACCAATAGTGCAGTACTCTTGACTCGTATTTAGATTCCACTTTCTTTTCCAACGCTTTTTCTAAATTCAAAATTCTTCCCTCAACGTGTGCATACTCGTCATTAATGCTGAATGGCGATTGGTACAAACGTCCATCTTTTTGATCATTTTTGAACAGATTTCGTAAATGTCTTTGCTTTGCAGTTAGATCAAGTTTATAGACTTCTTCAGGTTCATTGCGGATTTGAAGCTCAAAATCCAGCTCCTCCTGATTCAAATCTTCCGCTCGAGGGAATACACGACTCATCGTGAATTATTTTAAAAATTTAGCTTAAATTTAATGAAAATGCGAACAAAATATATAGAATTCAAATAAGGTAATAAGAAACTAAGAAAATGTATTTATATGAAAAGAAAACGATACGAAAAAAATAAATATTTACAGGATTCAGAAAAATCTAACAAAAAACAAACGAGTTTTAGTAAACAGTAAAGAAAAAGCCTTGTATTGTTGGGCGCCAAATGTAACCGGACGTCCGAACGTGCTTTCCGGTAAGATTAGCGGATGGCTTGAGCGCCACTCCGGTTGGAGACCATCCACCTGTTTTCAGGGTTGCCCGGCCTAAGACCTCTCAAGGGAAAGGGTTTTGGGGTCCAATAGTGGAAGGAAAGCACGAAGCACGGTTGGCTACGTTGTTGCGACAAGAAGACTCCTCTTTAGATTACCCTAGACTGTTAGTCCGAGAAAAGAAAACCTAGCCGATAGTCCAGACTACGTTTGCACCTATTCTCATCACTGGCTGGCTGTACACGTAAACCTCAAACTGAACCCGAAAGACTAGAGAGTGTTCCTTGGTTGGATTCGGAGCCAACCTCCCCAGTAAAATAAAGTAAATTAACAAGGAACTACTAAACGAACCCGAGTGACATGAAACCTCCCCTACATTACCTCTTCTCGTTCACTAATAACTTCAACACAGGTCGGTTTGTCTGTGGTACTCTAATGAATTTATTCCAAACATAACGCAACTTCATTATTCGAGTTCATTTCTATATTTAGTTCTTAGGCCTACTTTACCGACATTCTCTCTTCCTTTCTTACTCTAGCTATTTACAAATTCATTTCCATTTCATCTTCTACCTCTCTATCTACTATCTCTTCACGTGCTCTTGTGCGGTGTGGGCATTCACATTGGGGGAACGGCTAGCGTCCGACAAAAAAGCTTAGCCGCCGCCACGCGTCTCCAACCATCAATCGGGAGCGGGCAAAAAAAATCTCTACACCATGCGCATGGGACTTTCACTGATTTGCATGCATTTACTTACGGTACCATATCAGCAGGACGAAAGTGGGTGGTCGCCGGACGACGACGCTGGGGTCTTGTTGGTGTGATTGGGGCGCTGCTGATCGGTGGGTGGCTTGATCCGTGTCGACGGTTACGGCATCGGTTGACACTGATCGCTCGTTCAACGGGTGGTATGGTGGGTTGACGCTTACTTACGGCCCATCTCTGCGATGTCCGTCCTCTTCAAAGCGCGCGCGATGCGCACTCCTGCCGACTTCTACGCCTCACTGCTTCATGCGCCGACGGCGCCTCACCGACGATTTGTGGGCTTCAACGGGGTACTGCCGTTGTACTTACGGTCGTCACCGAAACGGGAAACGCTGGTTGCTGGCTCCACTGACTCTTGATGAAAACGATTGTTGCGCTGGCCCTGTCCGGGGCGCGAAATTGACGGACGCGGCCCCCTTCCGGCCACGTGTACCACCGGGCTTCTTCGAAGCTGCAGAGTGGGGTCAGGAATAGTCTCCTAAACACTATTGTGAGGTGGCGGGCTTGGCACGCTTGCCACAAATCTAGTAGAGAAATGCCACCGTATTAAACATACCAATTATAACACCACACAGCACGTGATTACCTTTTGCCAAAATACACTCGCACACTTATACTATCGCACGTTCAATCTAACTACGCTTAATCCACGCTTTCTAATTAGCTATTCTAGGAAGAGAAATCGAACTTGAATAAATAATTTCAGAGAAACTCCATGTCACTGTTCACACCTATTATATCACCTCACGACGCGGAACTAACTTGGACTACTCCTGCCTCTTCCACTGTACAGATCAAAGTGAACATGTAACAATCAGAAACCCTCAGATAAGGTGCGATTATTCTGAAAGTCTTCGCTACCGGAATTGACCTCCCGAGTCTCTAAATTGCCTTTGCCCCGACTAACAGTCTATTGTGGCAAAGAGAAAGATCATTCGGGTTGCAACGAATGTCACCAACCGAGCCTAACCGAAATTCTCTCAATTACGAGCCAAAAGGTCAATAAATCCTGAAAAGGGTTTCCCAGAGGTCGATGGCCACCAACCGACGCTACTTTGTTATCGCCACGCTGGCTGGAAGCATATGCAATATGCTCCCAATTTCCTATGGTACTCATCGGCTTATAGTTGGAGAGTTCGCTTCTGCTCGTTTCCGTGAGCGTGCATTTGTTTTATAGCCAGAAGAGCTTTTATGGGGAAACCAAATTGCGGTGTATGTGACGGGGAAACTTTAATACAAATTCAATATATCAATTCATTTACTTAAGCTAAATTTATATTTACATAATTACAAACAATGTATCGAACTGAAAGTTCGTTACAGCATAAGAGGTAAAATACCTCAAATAATACCTTCTGCATATTCTACAAATACCAAGCTGATAATTAGATCAGGTATTTTTATACCTAAATAATACATGATGGTTTTTCATATAAAAGTGAAATTTTTCAATAGTAGTTCAATACCTCCAGCAGTCCTCAATAGCTACCGAATACCAAAATGAAGTATTTTTAATTGTTTTAAACATTTTTTCCAACTACCATTAAAATACCAAAATGAGGTATTGACAACTGAACCATACCTAATTATGGTATGATACCGAAATATGGTATGCCTTAGTTATTGCGAGTTAGTCTTTCCTCCTCGGGTTACATATATCGTGTTGATTTGAAGTGTCCGGATGCTTTTAGTCCCGGACACCAGCATTAAATAGCCCAAACATTTTTTTTCGACAACTTTTATGCATGGAGTATGTAGAAGACTTCAGAATGATCGGAATTTGCCCAAAAATCCCGCGAAAAAGGCCAGTGTTTGGCTTTCAAAGCGTCTGGCAATTCGATGCAGTATGCCCAGACAACCAGAATGTATGTGTTACGAAATCACCTTTTGCGTTATGCGATGCTTATATGTGCAAAGTTTCACGTATAAGATGTCGCGAAAAGACCTTATACGTACAAAAGTGGAGGCGATATACGTGCATATTTTATATGATGAAACATAACATGTAATGCGACTGTGTAGATTTTCTTGCGAATTAGTTTGTACTCTTATGCGACTTAATTTATGATAACAAAATTTATTTGACATCTGCTACGGATTGATCCGACTAACTTTGTACAAGTATACGGGACGAAATGGAATGTACTTATGAACTCAGAAAACAGCGTTTTATGCGAGGAAACTCATCGATCAAACGATTTCATCCACCATGTAGCGCGGAATTGATGCAGATTGTACAAATAAGCGACTTTGTTCATATACTGCTATGCGAATTCTGGTTGTCTGGGTGGTATATGGTGTATTTAAAAATTATTTAATGGTACTATTTTCTAAGTAAAAGAATTCGTTGTTTTGGAGCAATCTCATTTGTATATGGAACATGTCACACATTGTAATGGTGTTGAATCGCTTTTATTATGAAACAAATTGGTGATTACCCATGGAGCATTTTCACTTTTTTGTTGGTGCATCGAACAGGCTACCAATGTGAACTAGGCGCGCACTCACCTTCGCTTGAGTTGCCTGGTAAATAAGTAAGTTGCAGGTATAAACAAGATAGGTTGACACTGAAACGGGGTGGCGGCAGCAGTCGATGCACGTGAAACGAAACAGAGTGAAATGGCTTGTAATGCTAATTGATAATCGGTTTCACTTCCAGCGGAAGCGCTTGTTAGCATTCAAAGTTGATGATATCGTAATCGATCGGTTGGCGATCGATCGTTTGGTTTGAAACAAAACGTAGAAAATTGTGATGAAGATATTTGTGATGTATTGATATTATAGCAACAGAAAGAAGAGTCTGTGGCATTACACATTACTCAAATATAGCCAACATTTAAAAAGCACACAATTTCAACCAGTTCTAGAAATTGTTGATACCAGTGAATGAGAAATACTGTTTAACCCGTGGGCTACGGGGCTGACATACAAAATTCAAATTGCTCGTATTTGGGCATAACTCCATATTTTTTAATGAAATTTTGAGGAGATACTGCGATATCAGATGTCGAAAACAAGTGAGAAACAGTACCAGTAGATCCAGTAGCAGACATCAATCGCTAAAAAATAACGTATGAACCTGAGTTGATTATGGCAAAATTCCAGAATGTTCTGGAGGCCTTAGTCTTACTTTAGGTTAACTATAAATTTTAAAAACATCCTGGGCCTTCGTAACTTATTACAAATAATGGGTCTGTTCACATTTTGAATGAAAACATTTCGTTTGCAAATTATAAATGAGTTCTAAAAGGAAGTTTATGTGATTTTTACCCTACCTGACCCAGAGATGTTCTGGAATAACTTTGTCCACAATACTCCGGAGCTATACCTTCCCATCACTTATGAAACTACAACTAATAGTGAAGCCATCCTCAAAATTTCATTAAAAATATGGAGTTATGCCCAAATACGAGCAATTTGAATTTTGTATGTCAGCCTCGTAGCCTACGGGTTAATTAGTAGGGTGCAGAGCTACTTGGGCACTTACATGATTCACTTTGACATGGGGGGTTTTCCTCGGCCGAATTGTCTGAAACTTTGCAATAAGAAGTACTTCGATACGACGCACATTGTGGTCAAATATGAGCTCAGTAGCTTTCAAAAAAAAAAAAAAAAACACTGTCGAAGTGAATCAAAAGTGTCAAGAATAGGATCCGGATCCCTACCAATTGATTTTTAACTCAAGCAGTTGCATTTTGAGTTAATACTATAGACCGACATAAAAAAGGGGACAACAAATAGTTGTCTCATGGCCATCTTCTTCTTTTCATTACGTCCTCACTGGGACAGAGCCTTTTTCTCAGCTTAGTGTTCTTATGAGCACTTCCACAGTTATTAACTGAGAGCTTTCTTTGCCAAAGTATCCATTTTCGTATTCGTATATCGTGTGGCAGGTACGATGATACTCTATGCCCAGGGAAGTCAAGGAAATTTCCATTACGAAAAGATCCATGCCATAATTGAATTTCATTCGAATAGAAGAAACACACCTAAAAGGAATCTGATTGCCCCATCGTTCAAAGATCCAACAAAGTGGTCCCCCAATTAACCCAATCATATTTTCCGGCCAATCTCTACATCGCAATATTTTCTCAGAACGACCTTCACCTTTTTCCACCCCATAACGACTGTACCTGCTTTACCAGTTGCTTCCACTTTCAACCTCTGGCACCAGAAGCACTTTTTCCGCATTGCTACTCGGAGTCTTCCTCCACATATTCCGGCTAGCCCACGTTGTTGTCGAGTTCTCCAATCCATAGGGTCGATCTGCGGAAGCAGCGCTCCATTGACCAGAATCGGTTCGGTTTCGCTTCTTTCAGGAGAGGCCACTGCGCAGCAGCATTTTCACTCTTTGACCCCCCCGATTCCGAGAAAATCCTATTGTTGCGGGTCGTGTTCGCACTGACGTCATCGTTTGCGTCGCAGACAATGTTCCTGATAGTGAGTGCCGCCCGTAATGGCGTGTGGGTGGATGGATGCTTTGATGCCGGGATTTCCACGTCGCACAAATATGTATATCGTTACAAGTATCGAGCCAAGCAGGAGAGGATAAGCGTTTCGGAAAAGCGAGGCACAGTGCTTCATGAGCCCTAAATTTGTGATCGAAAATGTTTTGTGCTAGAAATGCTGTTTTAAAGTTATGATGTTTTCAGAGAAGATTTTTGGTAAAGGATGTACGGAATCAAATTGCGACAGACACAACCAATCATCTTAAAACTTCCAGGGAGTAGAATAAACATGCTATTAATATTTTTCCATTTTTGTTTTATTCAATTTCAATTCCATATCCAAATGCACGAACTTTTCTCTTCACACTACTCAAAATGTCTTGTACAACACTTAGACCAACTTTTTTTTTGCGTGTCATTCCATTTTTTCTTCATATCTTCCTCCGATTTCACTTACTTAGGATGCTTTCAAAGTGCCTGCTTCACGATGTCCAGTACTTTTCAATTGGCCGCAGTTCCGGTGCGTTCGGGGGGTTGAGATGCTTCGGCACGAAATTGAACTCCTTAGCCTTGTACCACTCCAAAACCTCTTTCGAGTAATGACGCGAGGCCAAATCTGGCCAGAAAATCGTAGGACCGTTATGTGAACTCAGAAGAGGAAGTAAACGCTTTTGGAGGCATTCCTTTAGGTACACCTGCCCATTGATTATTCCAGTTGTCACGAATGCGGTGCTCCGATTTCCACACGAGCAAATTGCTTGCCAAATCATATAGTTTTTGACAAACTATGACATCTTCTGGTTCCTAACGTCCTCAAGGACATCGAATTTACGGACCAGTGAAAACTGGAGCCTCGGAAGCTGCCGGAAGTCTGCTTTTACAAACTTCTTATCATCTATAACGAGCCAATGATTTGTCAACATTTGGGTGTAGTGCTTCCGTGTACGTGTTTTACCTACCATATTCTGCCGTTCATCACGATCAGGCGCCCTCGGACTTTGAACGTATGTAGGCTTTCACGTTTTATCGCATCTTGCACGAAAGTTTTGAATAGTTTTAGTTTCTTCGCCACATCTCGAACTGAACTGTTGAGATTCCTCTTGAAAGCTTGAACTACCCGTTTGTGATCCTTAACACTATACGGAAATCCATTTTTAACACTTTTTCTTTTCGATCGATGGTCAAACGTTCGTGGTACCGATTTAAAACATGAGACACCGTAGAATGTACCATTTCCAGCTTTTTTTTTGCTAATGGCACGATGTGATAGTTCCGGATTTTTGAGATACTTACGCAAAATTTATATGCGCCGCTGCTGTTCTTCCGACTCCATCTTCACAACGATTGCAACTTACACAGCGTAAACAAATACACATTCAACAAATTACACTCAAAATTTCAAAAGAAAATACCCAACGGGTAAAAAGTTCCAGCTATTTAAAAGTGGTGCAATTTGATTCCGTTCTCCCTTTATATTGAAGCCTACAGTATATATGGCATAATATATATAATCTGGGGCCCAGATAGCCGTAGTGATGAACGCGTAACTATTCAGGAAGACCATGCTGAGGGTCGTGGGCTCGAATCTCGCCAGACGAGGAATTTTTCGTAATGAAAAGTTTCTTGACTTATCAGGGCATAGAGTATCTTCGTGCTTACACGATATACGAATGGTCTATTGGCAAAGAAAGCTTTCAGTTAATAATTGTGTAAGTGCTCATTATAACACTAAACTGTGAAGCAGACTTTTCCCAATTGGGACATAACGACAGAAACAAGAAGAAAATGAAGATTAAATAGAGAAAAAAATACTGGTTAAATAGGTAAAAATTGACAGCGAAGTTTTGCAACAGTCGTTTTCTCTTCTTTCACCCATAATTTACCCATCTTTACCCCGCATAATGATTTATTTAATTTAATAACCATGCGGATTGGATTACCGAAGAGCTCATTATACGTGTTAATATATATTGATTCTACCCCATTACCCCGAATGCTATTAACCTGAACGCCATTACCCCGAATTCCAAAACCCCGAACGTCCCATCACCCCGAATTCCAATATCGCGGGGAAATGTCATCAATATCATCATGTCATGATAATTGTAAATTCGGGGAAATTGCATTCGGGGTGATGGAATTCGGGGTAATGGTACATTCGGGGTAATGGAATTCGGGGTGATGGCAATCGGGGTAATGGGGTAGAATCGGAAGGGATGTGGGTATGATAGGCAAACAGATTCAACACAAAATAAATCGCACTCGCTCTGCGCGCGAGTGTAGTACCTATACATGAGTTGGATGGATGGGGGTTATGAAGAGTCTGCGTGATCTGTGGGGATTTGAATTCGAAACTTGTAATTATCTAAGTTATTGGGTCACCAAGTGGCTCGGTAGCTTAGTTGGTAAAGCGTTCGTCTAGCATACGAGAGTCCTGGGTTCGAAACTCTGCCGCTCTGTGAGAACTGTGATCTCTGTCGTCGCATCGATTTATTATCAAATTTCGTCGTTCTGTGCCGCCTAAATTGCTCTGTCCCGCATAATATTGTCCACAAGTGCCCAAGTCATCCGTCACACAAACTGTTTGCACTGCACTGTTTGTCAGCTAGGATTAGTGAAAATCTTATTTTTCCGAGCTGGCTTGAGTGTGGTCAGAGTAAGCCACCTCCGCCATCGCCCTATATAAACAATATCCCAACTCGCCGCTCTCCACCTGTACTACTGTCGCAGTTCTGTGTATCGTACCGATCACCGTGTCTTTTAAATCACCTGTAGCATTCCAAGCAAATTAGGCTGACCATACGTCCCGTATTTAACGGGACAGTACCGTTTTCATCACTTTGATGAGCTGTCCCGTCGTTTCATTGAAAATATTCAAATTGTCCCGTTTTTTTCTGGATATTGAGAATATTACACAACAGTTAAAACAGAACAGCAGTATATTATTAAGTTTTTGAGTTTGAGGGCTCATTTTTTCAGTTTGTGATTTAAAGTTAAATATAGTTGGTATGCAGCATATGCTTTTGATTAACTTTTTGTGTTATATGTTTATGCCAATTTTTAACAATTTTAAAACATAATTGGATCTCATTTCGTTAGTTTCTGTTTATATAAGAATATAAGTTAAAATTATCCAGGTTCAATGATATATCTTTTGTATATTTTAAGGATTTTAAATGAAACAGCAACATTTTCCAAAGTTTAGCCTAAAACTAAAGCTGAACTTGGGAAGACTTATTTAGGAGAAATCGAACCAATTGATGATTTCCTTTAATTTGTTTTACAAATCTCAATTTTTATTTATTTTTTAAAAGCCCAAAATTTGAGATCATTCATCGATGTCATGTAATTCACAAATCTTTTTAATATAGGTTTATTAAAAAGATTTGTGAATTATGTAAATATTGAAAAAAAATCTGTATTTAATCAATATTTCAAATCAATCTTCTAAGCCCCACACTATCTAACAAACATTTTAAATTAAGTTAAACAACATTTCTACTAAATCATAAAGTTTAGGAAAAATTTACATTCGACGATTTGGACATCATAATGAAAACAATTTCATCTTTTCTTCCTAAGGACAAATTCTACTAACCCAGAATTAGTTTTTACAGTGCAAATTGTAACCAACTAATAAGATAATAAATCTTTAGAGTTCGTTATTTTTCAGATATTTATCTATCTAAATAAATAAACATGGAATGGTGTTTGTATGTCACGAAATGACATGAGGAATCGTATTTTCGAAATTCTTCCATAATTATGTTCCTGAAGAAATCCTGACTTGTTTGTGTATATAAAAAGCATAGGTGTTGAGCGGGGAAGTCGAGAAATACAGAATTCAATTGAAAAATTGATTTGAAAAGAGTGTATTTTTTCAGTCAAATCATGAATTATTATAACAATTTTCGTTTATGATTTGATCTGCCTAACGAAAACATTTTCGTATAACTTTTCTCAAGGGCAAATTCTACTAATCCAGAATCAAATTTATAGCATTCAAATTTGTAACGATTTTTATAATCAAAAATTTATATATATAGATATGTCTTAGATATCATTAAATACATTTCTAGGCAGTACTTTTTATAAAAAGCACATAGATATTTCTCTAGGAGAGCATTATCTTCATGTTTCAAAATTGTACCGTTTTCGTTACTCATTTGTCCCGTTTTTATCCGATTAGCTTATGGTCAGCCTAAAGCAAATACATAACGTTTGTTTCTGCTGGCCTTCTCATTGCGCAATCCGAAAAACCCGCCAAAGCTTCGCCAAGACTGAAATCATCATCATTGTCGTAGAAATATTTCCTCATCGCCGTCATCGTTTGCGTGAAGATAAACAACGCTTGCTGTACAACAACTTGTGTGCGCTTGTATGTATTGAAGATTTTTAGATATTGCGAATCTTTACTTTAATCCGCAGACTGTCCAACAAGTTGCGCGCCGGTGGCCCATGCGCCGAGTTGTGCGCCAGCCAAAAAGTAAATAAAGAAATGTCAAAATATCTCGCCGAGGAAGTGAATCACTTTTAGGGCTTCAGTCCTAAACTGGACAGCGAGCATAATTGTTTAATCGATAAAAACATATGGAATAAAAATGTTCGTACCTTTTTCTATTCAAGTAGCAAGCGTTTTAAATCGTTTTAACTTATCACAACGCGGCGCATGAGCGATCGGCGCGCAACTTTTTCGAGGGTCTTCTTCTTCTTTTCTGGAGTTACGTCCCCACTGGGACAGATCCTGCTTCTCAGCTTAGTGTTCTTATGAGCACTTCCACAGTTATTAACTGAGAGCTTACTATGCCAATGACCATTTTTGCATGCGTATATTGTGTGGCAGGTACGAAGATACTCTATGCCCTGGGAAGTCGAGAAAATTTCCAACCCGAAAAGATCCTCGACCGGTGGGATTCGAACCCACGACCCTCAGCTTGGTCTTGCTGAATAGCTGCGCGTTTACCGCTAAGGCTATCTGCGCCCCTCGAGGGTCTGCGGTTTCCAGAAAAGATTCGCAAAGTGCCCAACTAGTACTAGACCCTGGCGCGTAACACAAGAAGTAAAGAAAAAGTGATCGAAATGCTAAAAATTCTCGAGAAGCATAATAACAATCGATCTCGTATTGTGCCCAGTCTGTAAACGTCATACTTCAGTCATCGATCCGCACTAGTGGCGCCATCTAGTTGTCACTGCTCGCACTGCAGTTAGAGCAACCCCACTGTTGTTGCCATCCAGTGTAGTTAAACATATTCATGGCTACATCAGCACGCTGAATCTGTACAAGGGCTTCTTGACATGGCCAACCCTCATGATACATGATCGTAATGGGTGATTACAACTTGCCTCATCTAGCCTGGAATTACGACGAGGACGTGCTAGGATTTCTGCCCCTCAACGCTTCGTCTGAACAAGAACTTGTTGTAGTGGAATCGTTGCTGACTACTGGACTTAAGCAGATCAATTACGCTGTCAACTCAAACGGTAAGTTGCTTGACTTAGTATTTGTCAGTGACTCAGATAGCGTTGAACTGTTCGAACCGCCCACTGCCATGATGAAAGTCGACCAATACCATAAGCCAATAGTTTTGAAAGTCGACTTCCAACCGGGTAGCAAACCGCAATCATACAGAACGTTCCATGAATACGATTTTGCAAGATGTGATTTCAGTGTCATCAATGCAAAAATATCAGCATTAGACTGGGATCAATTGCTTTCCCTTTCCAACGTAGATGCTGCTGTATCCGTGTTTTATGACAACATTTATCAAATAATACACGATACTGTCCCCGTTAAGACCCGTAGACCTGTTATGAGCCTCCAACAGCCATGGTGGAACCCGCAATTGCGCAATTTGTTTCCGCGAGTACATGGATAACATTCAGACTAGTTTAAGAGACAATCCGACGTCCTTTTGGTCCTTCGTAAACTCTCGCAAGAAATCATATGGCATTCCTACAGACCTTACCTACTGCAAATATAGCTCTTCCAGTGATGCCTCCTCGGCAAATTTATTTGCTGATTTCTTCCGGAGCGTCTTCGATAATAATCAACCGCCTACTTCACAGCAGTACATAGACCAATTACCATCCTACAACATCTTTCTGCCACGGCCTGACTTCAGCCTCGAATTAATCAAGCAAACCCTTGGCTCAGTTGACGTCTCGAAAGGACCTGGCCCAGATCGCATCCCGCCGTCCTTCATCAGGAACTGTGCATCTTCGTTGGAATTACCTGTAGCATCCATTTTCAACCGCTCGCTTCGGGATGGAGTTTTTCCAGATGCCTGGAAGCTTGCCTCAATCACGCCGATCTTCAAGTCCGGAAACATTCACAGAGTTGAAAACTATCGTCCTATCTCGATTCTCAACTGCCAGGCTAAAGTTTTGGAAAGCCGACAAGTTGTATCCCGCAGTTCATGGTATCATCTCGGAATTCCAGCATGGATTTGTGAAAAAGCGCTCGACAATTACGAACTTGATGAGCTTCACCAATACCGTTATTCGCAGCAATGAGAAACGCCAACAAACAGACGCCGTTTACATAGACTTTTCCAAAGCTTTTGACAAAGTAGCACACGCTATCGCTATAGCAAAACTGAGCCGCATATTTATCGTCAAGGAAAGCATTCATCAAGATTCACGGCGCTAAGTCCGACGTGTTTGCCATTCCTTCGGGTTTCCCGCAAGGTAGTATCCTGGGACCTCTAATTTTCGTACTTTTCGTCAACGATATTTGTGATCAGCTACACTGCTGTAAATTACTGTATGCCGACGATCTGAAAATTTACCGTGTGATCAAATCGATTCTTGATTGTTGTGCACTCCAGGAGGATATCAATCGATGAACTTCATGGTGTCGAATCAATGGGATGTTAGCCAATGCTGCCAAGTTTAAGGTTATCACTTTCGCACGTGTGAATAGCCCAATCAAATTCGGTTATACGATCGACCATGCCCCGCTTGAAAGAGTTGATGCCATCAAGGATCTCGGGCTCATCTTGGATGACAAATTGCGATTCAACAAGCACATATCTATGGTCATCGCGAAGGCAAACTCAATGATCGGCTTTTTGCGTTGCAACACTATGGAATTCACTGACGTGCACGCTTTGTAGTCTCTCTATTGCTCCTTGATTCGAAGCGTTCTTGAATATGGAGTACAAGTTTGGGCTCCGTATCATGTAGTACACGTAACGCGAATCGAAAGGATCCTAAAAAGTTTGTTAGATTTGCTCTCCGACGACTTCCGTGGACTGATCCCGATAATCTACCTGCATATGAGCATAGATGCGCGCTAATAGGACTACACTCCTTGTCAAGTCGTCGCACTTTTCTGCAAAGGCTATTTATTTTTGACATTGTCAGCAATCACATTGACTGTAGCAGTGTTCTTCAATGCATTAATTTTCATGCGCCCACTCGACAACTTCGCAACTTCAACTTGCTGTGGACACCCGGACATCGTACTGCATACGGATTCCGGTTGACAGATGTTGCAGATTATTCAATGATGTGATTTTAACATTAGTAAACTAGTTTTTAAAAATAGAATTAAGGATCTTTAAGCAGTCTGTGTGACTTTTTTTTGTCAAAGATGTAGAATAACAAATAAAGTAATGTTAAGTTTCCAAAACATGTTACAAGTAAAGGTAAGGGTGGAAACATTTGTTCAACAAATGAGAGATCAAGGAGTATCAAGTCGGTTTTACTTAGATTATCCCTGAGTTGGACTCTTCTTATAGTATTGTGAAAATCTCAATTTCTCATAACTCACGCTTGAGATTTCTCATGCGCGAGTTGTCAATCTCGCAGCTCAACAGTCAAAAAATCTTGGATGAGTTGGCTCACCTTTTTGACTTATTGTTTCTTATTTCCGCAGTTTACTCAAACACGGCAATAATTTCTTGTTAGTCTGGTTAAATTTATAGTAATCCTTTCAAACGTAAACAACAACATTCGGGTTTCACGAGTTTTTGATGGGGTTTGCTACTGAATATTTTTTCCGGTTTGAGTTGATTGAGTGATTTTGCATCAAAATCTCAAGCGTGAGATTTACGAAGCAGATTTCTAATCAGTTTGCTCTCGCGGGAGAGCGTATTGATAGAAATTTGAGTGTGAGTCTATCAACACTGGTACGTTATGGTATTGCCAAAATTAGTACTAATAGTAGCGTATACTATTAGTACCAATTATGGCAAAAGCGGGAGCAAAAAGAAATTTATTAAATTGTTTCTATTTGTATATGATGATAATTAGGCCTTGATTAGATCATTCGCACAATATTATCGAAAAATAAACATTTTGAAACATTCCATCATGCACATATCTTCTTCTTAGAAGTTTGCTAAAGGAAACTTACACCGCAATTTAGGATTTTATCCGGTAAAGCTACTTCAGCCGATGAAAGGATCTTGGCTAGTAAGAACAAATTATCAAATTTAGCAGATGAGCAATCAAATTTACCGTTTCATGGCAGAGAGCGATACTCGATTATCGATTATTTTTTTCAAAAATCACGAACAGGGAATACAAAGTGTGTGCTTTTTTTTATGTAATTTGCGACTTATTACACCAGTTGGTCCATTCATGTCGAATTAATTAATGCTGCCTTGTACCAATTGTGGAATTTTCATAACATTGCGATACCTTTTCCATTTTATCTTTTATATTTTTTTTACTTTTAGTCAATTCAATACTAAAACTGTCTATTCGTCTGTTTCGCAAGGCTTCTAGTAATTAACACCAGCAAGTCATGTTTACATTCTAGAAAATAAGTTCAATCTGATTTTTATCAAGACTATTGGCATGTTGCATCCCAAATTTGGACAAAACCCCTATAACTAAAAAAATATATAAATAGAGCTACAGAATAGAATCTCGGAAATAATACTTTCAAGGCAGGGTCACTACATCCCGAAAAACTTCCCTGAAGACATCCCCACTTTTTCTTTCGTAAAATATTCCGATTCCGATTTAAAGCATAGGAAGCTCTGTGCGCTGGCTGGCAGTCAATGGCTAGTGTTTTCGCCGCCTCAGAAATAGCTTTCCGTGATGCGATAATACGACTGGGGGCTTGATGAGGTGATGACGTTGAGTTGATGGGACGAGACGTTTGGATTCCAATCAGCCGCCCTTGTTTGGTGGAAATATGTATGTAGGGCGTCTGTACCAGTGATAGTGGCAATAGTAGCTGGTTAAGGAATAAAAAATCGCCAGAAAGTAACGGAAGCTCGTTTTTCATATCTGAATACGTCATACGAAAGCTTTTGTGTTTTATTTTACGTAAAAAATAATCTTAGAATGATAAAATCATTGAAACTTTCAAATTAGTATTTCCTCCATTACTGGAACATGTTCCAGTAATAGTGGTATTTGCTAACGTCTGTTCCTATAATAGTGGTTTACATTGATTTCCCATTGAAACCCACTATTATAGGAACGTCCCACTATTACTGGTGCAAAGGAGCAAAAAAGTTAAGGTTTTTAATTGTTTTGTACTATTTCCTTACTAATTTCCAAACAAATTTTATACAAATTCATATCAATTTGACAAGGGCCATGTTAGAAAAATACGCACTCTCTACCACTGGATCAGCCACCCTATATGTATCGAGTTCGAACTTGCTGTGCTGCTGAAAGCTAAATTGAGATGTGCGGTTTTCAAAGTTGGACTTAATTGTGAGCCGGTTCGTGTAGGTGGGTGCTTTGGTTGGTTTGGTGTTTGGATCATGTGATCAAATTGAATCCTTTCATCTGCAGTAGTAGTTGGAGAGCAAACTTAGTTCGAATCAACAGAAGCGTTGATTTAAATCGTTGAATATGAATGTAATACTTTTGAGAGCTTTGAGCTTTTGTATTGAAAACTATTGTTAGTCAAAAGAAGGATTAAAATATTGGCTTCATCCCATTACCCCGAACGCCATTACCTCGAACGCCACTAGCCCGAATGAGCCATTACCCCGAATAGTATGAGATACATTTCTTGTTTAGTACGAGATAGTTTCTTGTTTTGCGGACAAAAAATGATGACCATACTGTTATAAAAGATTGACCATTCATGTATGTGTCTCTAATGTAAACATAATGGTTTTCATCATATATTTTCAATTCTTTCATATGTGAGCTATTCTTTCGAAAAATTCTGTTTGAAACTATTTTCTTTTTTTCTGGTACAGAACCTATTTCTTAGCTTAGTGAGCTCTTACCTAATTCAAGTGTCCATTCACAATATTCATAAAACCAAAAATGGCCAGTTCCGACACCCACCCACTGTGGAAATTCAACAAATTTTGTATGAGCTGTAATATTTTGACAACAATCCCCTTGATCGTTATGAAATTTGTGAATGGGCTTTTAATAAAATAAGCCTTTTATTTACTGAGATCATTCCTAGTCAATTTACCATTCTTGTACATGTGTCTCTGTGCCAAGGGAGTCAAGGAAATGGTTAAAGCAATAAATTTCCTCCGCCATCAGAGGAATTCGAACCCAGAACATATAATCTTGCTGAACAGCTGCGTGCTCACCGGTATTTGGAGTCCTTGGAAGTGTTCATAATTCAATTATTTTTTTAAACAGAGATTTCCCTTTCTTATGAATACAGGCTGTAGCATAGAATCACGTTGTTAAAGTGATTATTCACGTCATAGCCGTAAACATTTACTAGAAATTTACCCTTCTTTCTTTAGAAGGCTGTTCTTTCAAGTTTTCGTTGGAAAATCTAGTCTCTAATATTTTCGTATGGAACAGCTAAGTTTATGAAAAGCAGGATATCCTTAAGACATTCATTGAAGTTAATCCTGCCTTAATTTAATACAAGAAGATGAGAGAAAGGATATTCCAGAAGTTTTCCCTTCTTTAATCTTCCTAATTAAATCAGTCAGGTCTCTTATCGAACTGCTCACCATTTTTCTACCATCATCATTTCTTCATTGTCTTGAATCAAATACAACTAATTTTTGTGATTATCTTATCGAAATTCAGCGGAATGACCATCAAACCAACAAAAGTTTTAACTGTAGCGGCCATCAGAGGCCACCGTTTTTTAATATGTAAAATTATATGAGCGTTTCTATGTCACAGCGGAACATTTGTCTATCAGGTTGGTCTTTAAACGGGTTCCATAGAACAACACTTGTAGCGATAATATCAGGGTGATCTTCAATTGCCACAAAATATTTTGGAAGATTCCAATGCTAGTAGACTGACATCTAAAATAATCTTAGTGAAGGAAGTGGGTAGCAGCGTCCAAAAGGAGACTTTACTACATCCTAATTGTTTGCATATTATAACTATCCTTTTCATAATAAATTCATCCTTCTTTTTAAAGTAGGCTGTTCTTCAAAGCATTGCAGTGTGGCTTTGTAAATCTCACCAAAAATAGAGGACAAATCCAAACGAAACCTTGTAAGTAAAAATTATTTGCTGAAGCTATCTCCATTTTTTATCTCATAATATTTGAAAAATACATTGTAAAGCTAAAATCGTTTAATACTCCGTACAGTTACCTCCCCACCTTCAAATCAAAATTAGTCTCAAAAGGTTATGCATTCGGGGTAGTGACCCATTCGAGGTAGTGACGTTCGGGGTAATGACCCATTCGGGGTAATGGCTTTCGGGGTAATGGCGTTCGGGGTAGTGTCATAGAGTTAAAATATTATATTGCGTTTCATATATTAATGCCCCAGCACTATCATGCTGATAGCTGAATAGCTGCTGAGCACTATGGCAATCTAGGTTCAAATTTCTCGGATATTGGGGACCCAGGTTCTAGAATATGGATTTTCGGACTTTAACACGTAACTAGTGATCACCGAGACCTTTATCGTTGCTGTCTTCTTATTCTTTCTGGCGTGACGTCTCAAATGGGACAGGGTCTGCTCTTCAGCTTAGTGTTCTTAGGAACACTTCCAAAATTATTAACTGGGAGCTTTGTTTGCCAATTGACCATTTTTGCATGAGTTTTGCGTATGGTAGCTACGAAGATACTCTCAATTATAAGTCTATCTATCTGCACTGAAAACAATTTGAATGGCTATTTGTTATAAGTTATCAATTAATGGATAATTTACTGTGTATCAAATTCTCTATTTAAGTAGGGATGTAATGTATGTGAATAAGTAGATTGTATTTTATTCATTAATCTTTTTAACATGTAAAGCAATGCACATTCCATCAATCTTAAAAAAAATGTTTACTCCAACCGGACATTCACAGAAGGTAAGAATTCATTGTTAATGAAGGTGCAATAACACGCCCAATCGATCCATGGCTCATAGCGCGTTGGATTTGACGCATTGTTATTAAAATATCACTTTCAGGCGGCGCCATCGCCGTGCCCACATGCCAAAGTTCATGTAGGGGTTGGTATATCGCTGTAGTTTGTGGTCGACTGGTTGGTATTTTTCTCAATTGTATTTCTGGAGCAGTTGGGCAAAATGCTAAACCAGCAATTTGCCAACCGCTCACCGATCAAGGGAGTGTACATTTTTTGAAGTGGTTCAGTGTTTGCTTAGGTCATGATATTTGTTTTGCTTTTGTTATCCATGGCTTGTAGCAGTTTTTATTCTATTTTGTATTTCAAATCAATTTATCTTGAATCCTTTGGTTACTCAAATCTATTATTCTAATTTTGGGAGAATCTGATCTTGAATCAAATGAACGGCGTGAAGCAATAGAGAATTGATTTTTTGAACCAACCTACTTTAAGCAGAAAGAAAAATGATTTTTTGAACCACATTATTTTAACAAATAAAACGAGTCAACAGTATTTTCCCAAAATTATTTCGACAGGTTGGTTTATTAGACAAATCGTCAAATCTTCTACTATTCAAAAACATATAAGCTCATCTAAAACTTCATCCATTGACTAACGCACGTGTGCGGTGTCGACATTTATGCAGCAACACTAATTGATTCCGGATGATTAATGCCACATCAATTGCATTGAATGATTCCAATTAATTAGCCTGGCGGCGCGACATGAAATATTACTCCAATTGCCATAAGTCACATTGCATTGCTGCCGGGCTCCTCCTTCTCCTAAATGGTAGCGCAATGGTGCAACAGGTTCCAATGCTAGTGAATGCATCCTTGCACTTTCAGAACCTACACAATGTATGTGCAGTGTGCAATTTATGTTCCCGTAATCTCGACGATGGAAACATCATCCTTTTGTGCCGGGGGTGTTTTTTTCCGCTGTTTCCATCGGTTTATTGTCAATTTCAAACGAACAGATCCGGGAAAGGCAATAAAATGCATGCATGGGTTGGGTTAGGTAGCAAATCGAGCTCAAGCAATGCGATGATCGATATATTTGTGCCCACGCAAATTGAATGATTGAGGCTTTGTTTTGAGTCCTACGTTAACCCTTTGGGGCCTGATTTTTTCCAAGAACTATTATACAGTTTTTTGAACGCCTTTCAATAGTTTTGGTGCTCAAATTGCTAAAAATAATAAGAAATGATGACAAATATTTTTTTGGGAGGTGCTAGGTCTTCCAAACTGCTCTTGAGTTCATAACTTGATGAACTGTAATCTACCGTATATTCTGAACCTTGTGAGTGTTCAGCAAACATTATCAGATCATTTCGAATGTTCTAGATTATCTAACTTGTCGGGATTTAGTGGTAATAAATTAATAACCACGAAACGAAGCACTTCCGAAACATGGTGTATTCGACAAAGTTTCCAGTCATAATTAGCGACATCTATTGGGAAGCATCCATAGATTATGTCACGTAAAAATATACTATTTTCAACCCCCCTGCCTTTCACCTTTTGTTTGAGAACAATTTGTGAAAACGTCAATAGAGTCTAAATGCGTAAACGAGTAGAAACACGTTTTGAATGTATGTGTTTGTCGACGAATCTTCTTTTTTTTTGGCATATCGTTCCCTCTGGGAAGAAGCTGGCTTCTCAGCTTAGTGTTAGTTTAGCACTTCCACATTTATTACCTGAGATCTTTCTCAGCTTATGACCTTTTTGCATGGATATATCGTGTGGCAGACATACGCCCATACTCTGTGCCCAAGGAAGTCAAGACTCTTTCCTTTACGAAAAGATCCGGTAATCGTCATACAAATCTCGAGCTCTACTTCTTTTTTGCAATCGTGCAACACGATTATCCGTGTAGAGGCGTCACTACTATACTGTCACAGACAAACAGACGTAACATTCTTGAGAAGCTCATGGTACATGCGTTTAACGATGAATTTGAATTTCATTTGACCGACGCGATCGTTCCACCAGATGCGCTAGTGTTCGACCGCTTTGACTTTTGATAGTGTACACGTTGCTGAATGATGCGAACAAAACTTACAGGCAATTCGTGTAGTAGTGTACGTGTTAGGCAAACGTCAATTAAAAATCCTTCATGGCAGACAGTGCTTCGCGCGGTTCTTGAAACAGATGGCAGTGTGGACTATAAGACTATCTATGAGGACACTTCGCGATTGGGTTGACAGCTCAAAGTGCAAGCACAGTGAACACTAAACTTACCGACATTTCGTTATGCGTCATCAGTGCTTACCAATCTCCTTTGTTCCCCAAGCGATGATTGTCAAAAATTCATGGTAAACAAAAAAGTTTAGCTGATCACAGCTGTCTCATGGATTGCCTTACTGTCAGTTAAGCACTTGGTACACCAAGGGTGCAAATTTTTCCGCACGCATAAGCTAACACTTCAATGGAAGCTTGCGCAGTGACGACATTATTTATCTCCACCTCTTTCTCTCATTCGGCGTCGCTCCGTATAGCCGACCCAGTCAACATTTTGGCTGGTATATTTTTTGCTATACATCATTATATATGAATCAAATCACTCGTATAAAATGCATGAAAACGCTATATACACACCAAAGTGGAGGCCATATACGCACTTACCACGACTTTTTCAGACTTCCCATGGTCAGCAATACGATGCCACAAAATTCCGATAAAAATAAAAAAAAAGTTTCTAGTGAGACTCAAACACCAGACCTTTGGATCCCTAACCCAGTACTATACCACTACACCACAGACCGCTTCGTGAAGGAGGAGTGATTATTTGCCAATATGAAAGGAAGTTTGCTCTACAACACACACGCTTTGTTGTTCTTTGAAGCCCACCGTCAGAAGATACCAACCTCGGGTGGTAAATTTTGCTAAGTTATTGCGATTTCATTTGATGCTAGTCTGCATTGATATATGATCTGTCAGTTTATACAACTTGACGCGATTCTAGATTATACTATTTACGGCATGGTTTGTTGTCAACAAAGTTTGTCGACAATGAATCGTAGTGGAGAATTATATACAATTTGGGTTAACATTTATTCGTTTTGATTTGGCATATTGAGCGATTCTGATTTTTGACGTATGAATATGAGATTTTTGGCACACATTCTTATACGATACGTGGTTCACTGGGGAGAGGCTTTAGAAGTTTATTAGAAGTATATTTGCAATGACTTTTCCGAAGACAGTAAATTTTATTCATTGGTTCTTTTTATACAGCCATTTTCCGACTGCGGTCATAAATGACCGTGCCGGCCCCAAAGGGAAAACTTTGATCATTTTAGCGAGAAAAGTTACTGGAACAAGGGTAGACCTGAAGTTCTGAACTCCAGGGTAATTTGGAGCACCTATAATATCCCAAACGTTCCTTGAAACAGCCTATTGATGCATGAGAAGGTTTAGTGTACAGGAAAGATTTTATAAATTCACTCAGTTTAGCGAGATAAATTTTTGGAATAAGTGTAGCCCTGAAGTTCTGAACTCCAGGGTAATTTGGAGGGCCCGGAATACTCCAAACGTTCTTTAAAACATCCTATTGATACGTGCGAAAGTTCAGTGAACATGTTAGATTATATAACTTTACCCAGTTTAGCAAGAAATACTACTGGAATAAATGTAGACATGAAATTCAGATTTCCAGGGTAATTTGGAGGGCCTGGAATACCCCAAACGTTTCTTGAAGTAGCCTTTAGATCCGTGACAAAGTTCAGTAAACATTGTAGATTATATAACTTCACTCAGTTTAGCGAGAATAACTACTGGAACAAGTGTAGACCTGAAGTTCTGAACTCCATGGTAATTTGGAGGGCCTGGAATATCCCAAACGTTCTTCGAAATAGCTCTTGAGATTCTCAGAGGTTGGTAGATTCTATTTGAATTTGTAATGTTATTGTTTTTAACCCAAACAATTACTGTTACGGTTGTAGATTTCAAAGAGTGTGCTTCAGGACAGTTCGGACGTCCTAGAACATCCCAGGACATAGCAAAGCAAGTGAAATAGTGTTTTCGTTAAAAGAATAATTCGGTATTATCTAGCCTGAACATCATTTATGTTTACAAACAGCATTTCACGCTTCGTATGTACTTATAGTTCAATTTTCCAAACTTCATGATGTTCAGGATGTTCTAGGTTGTCAATTAGGTCATAAAGGCATATACTTCATATTTTTCTCTGATAAAAGAGTATATTGTGGAATGTGGAATAAAAATATCAATGATTTTGATCCTAAATTTTCTATTTTTTCCTGCAATTTTCTATTGTCACGATAAGTGCCTACTATGTTAAGGTTAGGTTAACATGTAAAATTCTGAAATACCACGGAAATTGAAAAGTGATATGTTGTTAACAAAAAGTAAATAATAGCTGGATTTTTGGATGATAGTCTTGTCCAACACAGAACTTCTAGACATAATAACTTAATGCTGTAATAATGATACTAATAAAGAATAAAAAAAAACAAATCGTTGGCATCGTAAATTTCCTTCTTATAATGGAGGTTCAGCAGTGGAATTCTGACATAGCTACTACCATATTGCATAAGACTAATGTATTTGCAGAATGTTGGATAAGATTCATGTCTTTCCAAAATATATGTATTTCAGCAGTTTTATGCATATGATGTAACTCATATTTTTGTTTTCATTTTGTTCTAAAATCGTCTTGATCATATTCTTAAGAGCTAAGTCTGTCATTTTCCCTTAATCTGTTCGATGAGCCCTACAGATAGATATCATCGCGTATTTGGCACGTACGTCTACTTCATCTTTCATTCATAGATGTTCTGCTGTTCATTGCTAAGATGTATCAACCTTTCAGCATTCACAGTTTATTATGCTTTATTTATATTAAGGGAAAGTATACCGGTTATGGCTATAGTTAGGGAACCATATGTGTTTCCTCGAAAACATTCACATTTTGAATATTTTTGAATGTTGTAACATCAATATTCATTTGATTTCAAACAACTAGAACACACAGAATGATTAAAAATTTGAAAATGACCAAATTATCACGTATGGCGAAATAGGGAACCATTATGTCCATGACTGGCACACCTACCTACCTATTTAAATTTTCTATTTGAGTTTTCCTAATCATAATTTTTATCTGGTGTTACTAGAGTTTCCCCTCCGAGTAAGATATCCCGAGATTCTCGTTTCCCGGGATTCCCGTATTTCCCGGGAGTTGCTTGATATAATTCGAAATAACTACTTCTTAAGAAATTATCCATATAACCATTATGGTTCAGAATAATTTCAAGATTCTTATTGTATCATCAGAACGTATTTATTTTGACAAAAAATCAAAATTTTGAAAATCGGCCAAATGAGAACAGCTTTTTTATTAAAAATTTCTCCAAACATCTGTTTACTATCAAGACTCTATGGTGAAAATTGAAAAAAAAATTAAAACTGGGTTTATGTGTAATTTGAAATTTAAGTTTTATTTTGGAAAATTTTATGAAAAAAGTATTTTTTCAGTGTAGAATTTTTCATTCAAACGGTTTACTACAACTTCTTCATAGAACATTTTTCTCTAAAATCAACAGTTTTGGAGTTAGAATTTTTGAAATAGGGTGATGTGATAGTATCCATCGTATTAAGCATTGATCAGTGAGAACTGCAATTTTCCCAGTATTGCAATGAATGATGCTTATACAAACCGATGCCAAACAATTCTTTCTCAAAACGGCTTTAGCATTGTACAATCACATTTTGATAAATCTTGATCTCTTTTTGGAAATAATGTAAAGAAAATGCACTTTGCCGTATTCTCAATCCGTCGTATCTTTCTCATTCCTGTCATACTCAGTTTCCAGATTCGTCTCACAACTTACGGCTCACTGTGATATAGTGAGTGGTCAAAACACAACATATCAACGCTATAATAAAATGCTTTACTAGAATATATAGGTCTACGGGCATCTCCCTCCATTCCTTCAGCATGATGGAATGTACTAATTTCCTTTAAAAATCATTGATCGTCAAAATTCAAAATACAGCCCAAACATATTAATACAATTCATTTTGACAGTACAATTATGGCAATTGCTCACAAAACAATTGCAGCGAAAACAACACAATCAAAGGAACCGTATTTTTACGTCGAGCATCGCGCACACATTGATGCGCACAAGCATTTTTTCTTCCAGTACGATGGATTGAAGTTTGTTTACATTCTCAATTTTTCGCGTTCGTTGAAGAAATTTCATAAAAATTTCGTGAATTATAGAATTTTTACGGCGTGTGATTGGAAAATAAGTGTCCGGCGAAGTAAGTCATACAGGAGGGCGGAAAGAAACTTGTATCATAAAGTGGTGTGCCTGGTGTCGATCGTTAAACATTTTTCTCAAATCGTGTTCGTCTATGAGATTACGGTGAAAAAGTGCAAAGTGGATAATTGAACTGAAGTTATTTAACGAAATAAAGTAGTTTTATTGCATTTTTGTTGTACAAGTGTACAAACCATATCAGCTTTCATAAAATTTTACTTGGAAAACGAATCTACACACTCAATCTGTTCGGTAAAAATAACTGGGTTTTGGAACTACCGAAAAAGTCAGTAAACTAAAAAAAAATGTCAGAAATCGAAAAACAGACATTTTTTACTGAAATTTTGCAGAGAGCTTTCTTTTTATATCATATATCGATAAAAATAAAACATGGTGAGATTTGCTTTTCATTTAGGCGTGGCGACAGCTTTCATTTTACTGATTTTTTCGGTAGTTCCAAAACCAAGTAAAATTTTGCCGACTCCAGTAGTTTAATCTAAGTGTGTATGTTGTAGGTAAGTTGGAATATCTGCCGTAGTGGAACATTATAAGTTTGATACGACGAATAATAGCGCTTACGACGAAGTAGAACGAAACCCTACCTCATTACATTTGTTGTCTTAAAACACCAAATCCTTACAAGAGATTGCAATCGCTTCACAGACAAATGTCTGATCTTATTACTGTTACCAACTTCTGCAGTTGCTCACCACTAGAAGGAGACCCAGAAACTGGTGCACTTTTATTTTCATTTTCTGAGTTCAATTTTCAACAGACTTGTCACCCGAAGGTCGACATCCGACGTTTATCTGGGCGGACACGCCATAGCCCTGCAATTGTAGGTAATTTTCAGTGGTCTGGGTTTGGGTCCGATCCGAGCACAAAAAGTGAAGCAGCCACAGAGAGCTACTGCCTGTTGATTGGCGTTCTTGAGTTTTTGGGGTGCGGTCGAGTTCTTGTTGTGCATGGTGTCGCACCCGCCTTGCATGGAAAATGAAGTGGAGGCCTTGAAAATGGAAAAATCTGCAGTAGCTGGACTGCGTCGACGACGACGATGACGACGGCGGGCACAAGAACCAATTTCGAAACCTAATTGCTTGCTGGGTCGGGATTTTTTTTAAAGTTGCGGTGCAGTAAACGGTTGTTTAACGATGTTTCATCAGTTTTGTTCTTTGTAATTAAAGGCTTGGGGTTTACTTTCAAACCAAAGCACAGAACTTGAAGCCAAATTGGAAAAACATTACAGACCAAAGGAAAAAAATAGCAAGATTAATGCAAATTCCAATAATTTCATCACTCCACAATGATATGCATTTATTCGTCGAAGGTAAACCACAGTCGGATAGACGAAAAATCGAATTCAAATGAATGTCCATTTACACACAAACACATTATGACTCATAGTGCTTCCCAATTTGATTTAAAACTTTGATTTGAAACATTTTTAACCCAAGTTTTCAATACTTTGGTATTTGTTAATGCTTATCTGGTGTCAAAAAAAGATAGAGCGATGTTCTAAAGGTTAAACGAATAATGTTGAAAAATTGGGTTTGGAGCTTTCCTTAGCCGAGTGGTTAAAGTTCGCGGCTACAAAGCAAAGCCATGCTGAAGGTGTCTGGGTTCGATTCTTGGTCGATCTAGGATCTTTTTGTGATGGAAATTCCTTGACTTTCCTGGGCATAGAGTATCATCGTACCTGCCACACGATATACGAATACGAAAAAAGCAACTTTGGTAAAGAAAGCTCTCAGTTAATAACTGCTTCATCGAACACTCAGCCGAGATGCATGCTCTGTCCCAGTATGGACGCGTATTGTCAAGAAGGAAAGGAATAGTAATGCAACGTAACGCTTTATTAAAATTCGTTCATGAAATTTTTGTTCCAACTCCACAGGAAAATAAATCGCGAACCCCTGGTCTCCTCCGATGATTGGAATGCATTACTTATGGGGCACACGACAGCAGCGAGCTCGGCGGCCGGCCTAGTTGTGGATCACAGGGAGGAGTCAAATCCGATCGCTCTCCTCGCGACGGCTAAGCTGATCTAAGCCGCCCTAGCCCCAATGTCGTGAGAGGACAGTCGTGTGCCTTCAATTCAGAATCCGTTTTGGAAGCAACCAGGCCAACCACTGGTGGGAAGAGTGTGGTAGCGTTGCACTAAGTATAGGAAGGGCAGCTGATCCGGTGTTCGAACGAGGACTTCTTGAGCAATATCGAGCGCGCGCCCCGTTCGAAGCCTCAACGTTGTCAAACGGTGCTCCTGTAGACCGATATTGTGGAAAAAAAAATGTCTATCAAAACTAGGTACACGGGTCGAATCCTAAGGACAGTCCGCACCACTAGGCAAATTAAAAAAAAACTTTAGAAGAATCATGATAAACTTTGATATGTTTTTTTTAGTTTTGAAGTTTTAAGCTGAGAAAAGTTTAAATAATTCACATAAAAATTACCTAATAGCATTAAACGACAAACCAAACTCGTTAAAAAAGTAGTCCTAGTCGTGTTCATCTACAGTCAACCCTCAATAACTCGATATTGAAGGGGTCATCGAGTTAGAAAGGTATCGAGTAATAGAACAGAAAACCAGTGCATATGCGATCAAAGGGATCATCGAGTTAGCCTTTAAAAGCAACTTTAACTTTGGTTTTTTAAATCGATTTCGAGATACAGAGTATCGAGTAGGGAGAGAAGACTGCAGTATTCATTTGGTACCGTTGGTACAATCATTAATATTTACTATTGATTGAACTTCTGAAACTGACCAAGTGTTGGCTAGTGTTGCTTTCCATGTAGAAAGGAATTCGAACTGAACAAATAATTTCAATTAAGTTTTGAAAAAAAACTGAAGAAAAGTGTACCCTTTTTTGCTGAAAATTCTTTTACAAGTTTCACACTCAGTGACCAGCCCGCTGAAGTATGTCGTTTGAATTCGCTTTAGTAATATTAGCTTCTTTGTACACATGAGCAAAATGTTTGATGCACTTTGTTAAATTTATGAGATATTTTATTCATAATTTCGAACAAAAATTCCGAGTCGTTATCATAAAAAATTTACACACTTTCAGGAACATGTTTGTTTTTTTTTCCTAAACTTTTTCGATATCTGATTGATTCACTAACACGAATTTTAAAACCTCACGTATGAGTATGCTTAGCGCCAAAGATCTCCTAATTTGCTTCTTTACAGTTCTAATATTAGAATTGTTTTACACATACAGTAGATGCTGATTTGGAATACCCTGTCGATACGAACTTGGGTTGAACATCGCGGGTACAAATTAAAAAGTGTTCAGATTAAATGTGGTCAAACCAACGGGGGTACCCGGTATCTCGTTGCAGTACCTCCTACAGCGCCCCTCTTCCTGGCAAATGGGTCCATCACACGCTCGAACTCCTTGTGCATCTTGTTCCGCACTTTATGAAATTCTGCTTCCGCCTCTTTCTTCCTTTGAAGCATTCCCTTTACAGGCGAATTTTTAGAACCATCGTCTCTTTCTCCCTCTGAAGCTGGCGCTCGAACTTCGCTCTCATTTTACGCAATTCTCTTTGGTGCTGCGGCCTATTCTCTGCCGGACGCGTCTGAGACAACGACCACTGTGGTTTCGCGGTGTTGAGATTTGTCCGCAGTACCTGTGTTTAAGCACTCCTTGCACGTCCGCGGAAGGTTTTCAATACCAGCAGTCACATCTGCGCATATAAAGTGGAACCAACTTTGACATTTCTCACAGCTGACCATATTGCTAATCCGCATAATTCGGTCTTTCGCAAAGCGTGCAATCATACCCGGTGCTTCGGGTTTATGTTCCTTTTCCTTAGGTGATGGATCGCATTGATTTTGAGAGTTGTTCATACGAAATTTGAAAAATCCTTTTGCAGCAGACGAGTTCGTCGTACAGCTCAAAAATCATGGTTTCAATTACTTCAATTCGGGTTGTGAACAATTTCATATGAATTCTTAGTTATTCCGGCGTGTGCTACACTAATATTGATCAATCTCAACATTTCACTCTAAATATTAACCGATACCATCACATGGACCTTTTTCATGTGAGGTTGGGAAAAAGTACCATTCTGTTTTAATTTTAAAATCATTTTCATGGTTGCATACATTTTTGAAATTTGACATTAAGCGAATGGCTTGAGATGCTACACTGAAACAAGCGTTGCAGTAATGAGAACATGAACGTGTTTTTAAATTTACTTTTCCAACCACGATTGAGCTACCATGAACGCTTTTTATTTGCGTTTTGCTCCCTCACAATCCAACAGCGTCGATAGCTGAGCGGCTATCGTTCGTGCTTGGCAATCGCCAGATCCTCGGTTCGATTCTGGTCTGCTGCAAGTTTTTAACCATGATATAGTAAATTTTACTATACAAATAGTGCCATGGTGAAATTAAATGCACAACATATTCTGAATAAATGCGAATTTAGTCTGCACAAATCAAGTGGCGTTGTGTATTTAATTTAAACCTCTGATATAGTATTTTCAACTGCAACGCTGTTCTCAGTGTAGTATTAGAAAGTCAGCAGAAATTAATAAAGCCAAACAATTTTTTTGACTGGGCTGTGTCGCAAAAGGTGAAAGACCAATTTAAAAAAGATTGGGAATTCATCTATGCAACTGAAAATGAATATTCAGAGGCTGAAAAATTACTTCAGGAGAGATTTTCTAACCTTGTTCCAATTTCTGGAACAAAAAAATATCATTCATTACTTCCAAAAGACGAACGAAGCATTTTTGCTAGTGAATTCTCAGATGCACATGAAAACCAAGAAAATACAGCATGCTTTGTTCTTAATAATACAAAGAAACGAAAATCTTCTGGTGTTAGCAACCAAAGACAATCTTCCCGGTTGAAAATATAGGGGAAGGGGTGGTAAAATGAACACCTTAAGGAAATCATCTTGTTTCTGATAGAAAAACGAGGAATTTGTATAGTTCTTTCGCATAATATCAAAAATAGGGATGTAATCTATAGCAGCGACATGGATTCAAACTAAAATAGATAAATTTTCACATATTTTCATCGCTATCAAAAAGCGATGCAAATGTTCATTTTACCTGCACTATGTGGGTAAAATGAACAGCTGTGTGTGGTAAAATGAACACCATGCAAAAAACGTGAGCAAAACAAATATTTCTGAAAATTTTCACTGCCCCACCGAAAATACATCCATTAAAGATGGTAACCCATTCAAAAAGAATTCTAAAGGTATCAGATTTCACATCATATCATAACGATATTCACCTCACTGAAAAACCTCAAGTCTTCCGAACTAAAAGTTACGTCAGTTCTAATTTTCAAAGGTGATGTTCTAAAATCTTAGTTTTCGTTGATATTTTCACTTCAATTGACCTACGTATCAACTCGAACACTTAGATTTATGCTCTAAATCGTCCGTGTGTGATAAAAAATAATCGAAATTTGTTTTTTCTCGGTAAAAGTCACGGTGTTCATTTTACCACCCCTGTTCATTTTATCACCACTTCCCCTAGATAGTATTAAGATGAAAATGTAAGTTATATACTGAATAATTGAATAAATAATATAAAAAAAAAATCTTATTTGTTCCATAGAAAAGAAAGAATCCCTTTTCAGTGTAATGAAAAATTGAGGCAGAAACAGTTTTTTTCAGTTTATCTTAGCGGTGTAATTTTTCATGAAAAATATCATCCATTTCGACTTATACTTCATTAAAACCAATCCCATATCTTTTTTTCAGATGTTTTAGAAAATTTGCAATTGCTTTGATAAAAAATCTTTGTTTTTCCGATGCTTCGATTGAAATATGGGTTTTCAAAGAGAAGGCTTATATGGTCATTTTCCAAAAAATTGGCCTGTTGTGGCCAACAACAAGCCACCGGGGTGCATCATACCGCACCACACCGGTGGACGAACATGCCTCATGTTGAGGCCACAAACACACCACAAATCATCCATACTGGCAACACTTTACTCACCTTAAATAATTCCTCATACCCTCATTAATGCTGCATACCTAGAAACATAAAACAATTAGTATCAAATCATTAAAACACAGAGTAAAAGTTGTAAGTACCTTTCAAGATCATTCCAGATCACAACATTGAAAAGCATTGTTATTGTTTACCTTCGCATTGTATCATTCTCTGACAGTTCCAGAAGATTCTGCAGTACAAATAGGTTGTATAACAGTTTAGACACAACACATTATTGTATACAACAATACACTTCTGGAATATTCCATGCAAGTAAATAGGGAAGAGTGGAGTATAAATAGAACATCATTAGCTATAGAAAATCAGTATGAAATAAACCGTGAATTCGAACACATCTCTTTCGTAGTAATTATTCCCTACCGGATCGTATCCGCGGGAACATGGCCATAACTCAAAAACGAAAAAAAAGTACATTTCAAAAATTTCAGCGATTAAAGCTCATGAAATTACCTTCTCAAAAATATATTTTTGAAAGTTTTCCACTAATTGGAACATAGTTTTTCCGGCTTTTCTTTAGGAATTTTCTCAACGGTGGAAAATTTTGTGGAAAATTGTTTCCACTTAATTTTTGTTTTCATTCCTGAGAAAATTTACTTTCGTTTTCATAAAAAGAACTTTGTTTCTACGATGTTTCTTTCTTGAGTAATGATTTTTCAAAGAAAAGGCTCAAAAGGGCACATTTGCACATTTTTTACATAATTGGCCATAACTCAAAAACAAAAAAAAAGTACATTTCAAAAATTTCAGCGATTAAAGCTTATGAAATTATCATCTCAAAAATATTTTTTTGAAAATTTTCCACGAGTTGGAGCAAAGCTGTTCTTTACGAATTTTCTCAACAGTGAAAAATTTTGTGGAAAACATTTTCCAGTTGATATTTTTTTTATTTCTGAGAAAATTTGCTTTCATTTTTACTTTTATGTTTCTACGATGCTTCGTTCTTGAGTTATGATTTTTCAAAATAAGTAGTGTCAGAGGAAAACAAAAAAAAAATTATTTTATTCATATATTGATTTTATTTTATTCATTTTATTTTATTCATATATTGATGAGCCCTAACTGTGGAAAAAGTTTCATGAAAATCTGAGACCCTTCGGCCACTTTGTACGGAAATAAAAAAAATCCCCATTTGCACAAGCAAAATGGTGAAAGTAATAGTAATTCAAGACTTAAGACGTTATTTCACACTTCAATTGAATCTTTCTGATGATATCAGGCTTAATTTGGAGTCAATTGACACAAAAAGGACACTTTATTCAACAATCATATGCTCTTCAGTAGAGTAAAGCATATTTGAAAAGTTTTTACCAATTGTATTTTCTTATTTATCCAGAAATAACACTTCTTTTAAATATTAATGTTTCTTTTGAATTTCGCTATTGGAATAAATTTTTGCATTGAAGATTTTGATATATTTGGCACAAATTAACCCTTCTCTCAAACGTTCTATTTTTGATTTCTAAATATGATGTTACTATAGGTATAGGTATAAAAACTGTTGATTTAAAATTTATATAAATTTCACTTTCTTTTATACATATTCTTTGGAGCTATATTTTTTAAATATTATTTTGTTCCCAATTGACAGAAGAGCGGCATTCCCCGAATGCATGTTCCCCGAATATCCCGTTTCCCCGATTAGCCCATTTCCCCGAAAAGTTTTTAGCACTAATAATTGTCGTAACTTTTTCAGGGTGGTGAACGAACTGGCCATCTAATATGCACCCTTCTTTATTTAATTGGTGGTTCTTTTGAGTTTTACCATCCTCAGCATTTTTGCCAACATGTATATAGCAAAGAATGATAGTATACCTCTTTTGAATGCTTATCGTTCGGTATAACGCCTATTAAAACTTCACCACTTTTAGGGGAAACTAGTCATTCGGAGAAATGGCATTCGGGGAAAAGAAGCACAATCATTTCGATAGTTCTGAACGCAACTGTTGATGTCTCTTCGTTTTATTATGCCGCAATAATTTTTGGCGTCCAATCTTCTATTGATTTAATAGTAGATTGTGTCTTCTTTTAAAAATAGGCTGTTCTTTACATTTATACTGTTTTAAATTTCATTATTTAGTAAAGCTAAATGTTAACCAATTTTATATTTTGCTGTTTTATCAATTCTTGCCAGATGTGTTTTTTGAATAATAATTACTTTAGAACCTGCCAATATTCAACATATACTTTTTTAGGGGCAAACGTTTATCTCCTTCTGAGATATGCTGATGGAAAAAATATTGTTTCAATCACAAATTTTGCCTTCTCTCTATAATAGACGGCGTTTTGATGTACACTTCCAAAATTAAAGTTTATATTGAATATTTAAAAAGTTTTGTCGCAATTTTCATATAAAAATGTGTTGTACATTTCAATTATGCTTTGAGAATATTTTTTTGCATTAGAGCCTTAAATATATTGAACGAAAAATAATCTGCTCACGTATATAGGCTATTTTTGCAATATGCTGCATTAATAGATCTTTGGATAAGAGCTTTCAATATTTTGCAAATAATTTTTCCCTTCTTGGACATCCGATTCATGCGAGAGCCGAGCCTTCGAGTCACCGGTAATGGAGCACTTCACGAAAATTTTCATCTTTTCCGTAATCCACTGAACTCCATTCGAATGAATTTTACTGATGAGGCCTTGGCTGATCGATCGTAGATTTGTCCTTACTGATTTGTGGCCGTCCAGTCCGAAGGGGTTACAGCATAAAGAATTGTATTCGTAATATTGAACTTTGTCCATTTCAACAGCTTCGGGAAAACTTTTTTCACTTTCCAAAAATTAATAACGAGGAATATACAGCTGATAGACAACACTTGCACTTTCTCACTGCTCTTTGTTAGTTTTTGGTAAACTTATGATTCTCAAGCCATTTCAACGCATTAAACTTGAATTGGTAAATACCTATTTGTCATATTGTCTACCCATTTATTTAACTGTCAATTTTGTAGTAACCTAACAGGAAAAAATTGCCTACATTCTGATTGAAGAAAACTTTGTTTCTATGTAGTTTCGTTCTTAAGAAATTTTGTTTATGAACTTATAAATTT
>NW_018735902.1:0-43748 GCF_002204515.2 Aedes aegypti
TTTTTAGCAAGGGTTCTCGGCTAAAAAAACAAATTTTACTACACATGAAGATAGAAGATCTAATTCTGAAGCGATTGGTGCGCCAAGTATTAATATTGGTCCAGAAACAACCATATATTGGCCATTTCCCCGGAATCGGTGCCGGTAGTGGATCCGAATTGGGATCAAACAATTTATTCACTTATTATGTCGCGCAATATTGTTTTCTCCCTAGCTTATCATAAAATACCCTATTATAAGTTGAAAATGAGTCTTGTACAGATTTGGCCACTCATGGCGCCGCCAAGTGCCCCGGGGGAACCTTGCATAGGGGACATTTCGATTTTGACACCAAAGCATATCATGCGACGGCTCATTCTTCATGTCTTGTCGTAAATAGGGCAACTGTAGACTCAAATGGATAGTTGACTACAGTGACTACTTCCGGGACCACCGGATGTCCCCGAGGGAACCTGTAATTAGGGACAATTGAAATTGAACTCCAATACATATCGTGCGACAGCTCAATTTTTCATGTCTCGTGCTAAATAGGGCTATTGTAGACCTAAAATGGATAATTGACTACAGTGGCCAATTTTGGACTACCGGAATTTCCCGAGGAACTTGTCATTGGGGACATTTCTGTTTTTACACCAAAAACTATCATGCGACGGCTCTTTCTTCATGCCTTGTCGTAAATAAAATAACTGTAGACTCAAAATGGGAATTTAATTGAATTGGCCACTTTTGGGACTACCGGGTGTCCCCTAGGGAACCTATGATTAGGGACAATTGGAATTGAGCTCCAATACTCATCGTGCATCGGCTCATTCTTCATGTTTAGTCATGAATAGTCAACTTTAGACGAAAATGGATATTTACTAGAATGGCCACTTTGGGACCTCCTATAGTTCCCTAAGGAACCTATCACTTTGGGACCACCGGAATTTCCCGAGGAATCTGTCATTGAAGACATCACAGCCTCCTCAGGGATATCCGGTGGTCACAAAAGTGGCCACTGTAGTCAAATATCCACTTAAGGTCTACAATAGCCCTATTTAGCACGAGACATGAAAAATGAACTGTCGCACGATATGTATTGGAGTTCAATTTCAATTGTCCCTAATACAGGTTCCCTCTGGAACATCCGGTGGTCCCGAAGTAGTCACTGTAGTCAACTATCCATTTTGAGTCTACAGTTGCCCTATTTACGACAAGCATGAAGAATGAGCCGTCGCATATATGCTTGGTGTCAAAAATCGAAATGTCCGGTGGTCACAAAAGTGGCACTGTAGTCAAATATCCACTTAAGGTCTACAATAGCCCTATTTAGCACGAGACATGAAAAATGAACTGTCGCACGATATGTATTGGAGTTCAATTTCAATTGTCCCAAATTACAGGTTCCCTCGGAACATCCGGTGGTCCCGGAAGTAGTCACTGTAGTCAACTATCCATTTGAGTCTACAGTTGCCCTATTTACGACAAGACATGAAGAATGAGCCGTCGCATGATATGCTTTGGTGTCAAAATCGAAATGTCCCCTATGCAAGGTTCCGGGGCACTGGGCGGCGCATGAGTGGCCAAATCTGTACAAGACTCATTTTCAACTTAATAAGGGTATTTTATGATAAGCTAGGGAGAAAACAATATTGCGCGACATATTGAGTGAATAATTTGTTTGATCCCAATTCGGATCCACTACCGGCACCGATTCCGGAAATGGCCATATATTGGTTGTTTCTGGACCAATATTAATCTTGGCGCACCAATCGCTTCAGAATTAGATCTTCTATCTTCATGTGTAGTAAAATTTTAATTTTTTAGCCGAGACCTTTGCTAAAAACACGTCATAATTTTACTGCATAAACATGCTTCCGGAATCCGGATTATCACCGGTATCCGGTGGTCATAGTTCATCTCCGTGGATGCACCTCAAAACTAGATTAGTTGACCCGTCCATTACTTCTTAAAGAATTGAAATCGGTCAATTTTTGTCAAAGTTACAGCATTCCCAAGTTGGCCAATTTTTGCCTCCCAGTTATTTTGACAACCCCCTGTATATCAAATATTCCATCATTTGGATACTTTAAAAATGGGGAGGGTACAAAAAAGGGGGGAGGGCTCCCTGCAAATCTTATTACAACTCTTCATATTGTATTTAAAGTTGAAAACATTATATGCACATGAATCCCCTGTCCTGAATATAAAACACTGTGTCGGTTTATTGATTAGATTAGATTTTTAAAAAAAAATGCAAAAAGTTCAAGTATATTTTAAAAATGCCTGGGCAGACACGAACATTCGCAATTATTTTGTTTTATTTTTATACTTTCAAGCCCGGGGTGTCCGGTCTCTGTGCATTCATATCGACTTTTTTTGTCGAACTGTGTTTGTCATTTCCCGCAAACTTATGATCTCATCCTAAAGCATACCAAAGTGTTTGCTCGTTGTTTTTGAGCAAAGGAATTAATAAAGATATAAACTTTCCACACTATGGATAGAGGAAGATCTTCCTCCTTATTGTTAAATAACGCGGATATCTATTTGTATGCTCAGTAACAACTAGCTAAACACTAGGTTACCCTCTAGGGCGAGATCATAAATGAAGCGAGATTTTTTTTTAATTTGTCTATTATGTTATTAATAGATATAAATTTTGTCTGCAGTTTTAGAACCCTCTCAGTAGTGGTAGTGGCATTCATACGAGCCCCATTTGCGCAAATACTGCAACTCTGTCGGCCTAGGGCAGCCCAAAAACTGGAAGCGGGGTAGGTGTTTATCTAGCTGGAAAGGAGAACCGCCCGATACTAGACGAAAAGCTTGTCGAATGCAGAAAACGACGACAAGTTCTAGGCGGGCTGAGTCAGTATTTATTTTGACTGTAGCTCACCACAATTGATTGGCTAGAGCGACACGCTCTGAAGGCGTACTCTCCCAATAGAGACTACATTGTTGCAGAAGGCAGGAATCCGCTGAATGCTGCGTGCAGCCAATTGAGAGGCATTCGAAAACAAATTCATTTCGTAGATCGACTGTCAGGTTAAATTGATTATCATTTGATTCGATAGAGTATAGTTTCGGCTAATGAAGTTCTAGTGAATTCAGTTAGCATGAAAGCGACGACGAATACGATGATGTCAATCGTCGTTTAGTCAATTGATGGAAACGATTTTGCGTGTCTACGCAGGTCTGCGATGTCGGAGACTGACAGATTCAGAGAAGTTGCGTGTCAAAAAATGGGACCACTTTTTGTGCGTTAACTGGTGCTTTCCTGCTTAGACATAATGGCGTCGAGTTGGCTAGTGGGGCAATTTTTCATTTGGAAAGTTTATTTTGGACGTGGGAATGTCTCGGGAATATGATTCATAGGGGATCAAAATGAATTTGTTTTCTACGTAAGATTTTCAAAATCCTACAACAAAAGTTATCCGATTTTGAAGGTAACTATAAATTTGAAGGGGCAATTGGCTCATTAAAATAATCTGTAAATGACTTTTAGCTTTAAAAACTCATATCTTATTTGGACGGTATCACAGTCAGGACTGTTAAGTATCATATCCGACTAACGACACCAGACCGTCTAAACTGTCACTAGACGAAGCTACATTTAATGAGCTCACTTTGTCATGTCTCAATGACGGAGCTCTCACCAGAGCTAGTTGATGTTGTTTTGCTATTAAAATTTCTATCTTTTTTTAAGGAATTTCGGGAAGTAAATGTGTTAAATGAGATAAGTGGATATCTTTCCATGATTCCAGCAATGCAAAAAAAACAATCAAACCAGATAAAATTGTCTAATATACAATTCCGTCGAAAGCTATAGTGATGGAAAATGAACGAAAATTTGAAGAAAATGTCCGTCATTATCTTACTGTTCGATTACGACACACTCTATTGACATAACGTTTTCCAGCACTGATAACAGCGCACATACATGTAATTAGAGTAAAATTTGTTAAAGACATGGCATAAACTATAATAATTAATGGGAAATCAAATCAAACTTTTACAGAAAACTTCACATATTTCTTTTTTTTACAACTGTAAGGCCATCTAACCAAGTCTAGTCTAGTACATGAACTGAAGACGGCCTCACAGTTCACTGTCGAAATACGCGTATCTGCCAAAGATACAAACTCTAGTGGAATTAAATGGTGTAGAACTAAATTTGGTTTTTCATTTACTTATAGGTAATTCCACTAAACAGCTCGAAGATTTATTATTTTAGGAAGTGTGTTAATGATTTCTCTATGGATTATACCAGGTTTCACAAGAGTAATGCAAAGTGAATCTTCCACAAACTTCTCTGGATCTAAAATCCATTCAGGTACCTATTTTTTTTAGGCTTCACTTACTTAACCAGAATTATTTCAGTTTTCTTCAACAATATTGCATTTTTCAGAATCTAGACAAGCATCTATTCCAGGAAAAAAAATCCAATTGAAATAGAATTTAGGATAACTTCTGTTTCCATTGGTCCTCTCGTGGTGTACAGGTAACGCGCCCTAGTGAACAGGGAGTCGTGATTTCGATTCTCACCGTAATGTGATGTGTAACTTTTTCGCAAATGATTTTTCAATTTGTCCATTTAATCCATTGTGAAGTATAACGATGCACCATCTTGTTGTTGTGTTTTTTGTAAAATTTTTCAGATTTACCCTTGGAAATCTATTTAGGGATTGTTCCACGTATTCTCTACGAATGTTTTTCCAGGAATTATTTTAGTTATTTAAGGTGTATCCTTTGAGATAGGTCTGGGTATTTATGTCTGGTATTCCTACAGAAAGTTTGTAGGAATCCTAAAGGTAGTTGGCAATCTGTTTCGGAAACGTCTTTCGATTTTTCAGAAATTCCTTTTATCGAATACGCCTGGGATTTATTCCCGGATTTCTACCTGTGATACATGCAGCAATATATTTAGAAAATATTTCAAGAATCAAAAGTTTTTTTTTTCAAAAATTCCTTTAAATGTTTTACAGCAATTCTTCAACGAGCAATGCAGGGAGTTCGTTATCCCAGAATGTATTTTTTTTTTTGATTTTACATAAAATGGCTATACTTATTACAACAAAGCTTTTTATCGTAATTGCCTCTTGGAAGTACACCAAAAAAAAGTTTTTACAAAGGGTTTTTCAGTAGTCTGCGCGAAAATGTGCTAGTACAATTTCTCAGGAATTTCTAGCAGTTTCTCCAAGAATCTTTCGATTCTTCTTCATTACTTATTATAGAAATTTATCCAACAATACCTCTAAGAATTTCATCATAAAAATATAAATTATAAATATTATTATCTTTATTATCGAGACTTTCAGCCTGTGCCTGGTTCGTCTCCAATATAATTATAAAATAACTTCTGAAGAAACTGCTCTACATATCTTTTCCTTTATTCCACAAGAAGTTGTTTCACATAGAGTGCAGAACCACTGGGGCACTTTTATGATTCTCTTTGGCATGGGATTTCTCGACCGAATCCAAAACCGAATTTTGAAACTTTGCATATAAGAAGCGCTTCAGTACGATGCATATTGTGGCCAAATATGAGCTCTGTAGTATTAAAAAGAAAATAGAGTTATTTAACGACGATAAAACTACGATAACAGTTTAGCGACGGATATTACATATGTGACACCGAATACGCAGGTCCGCCCACCAGAAAAAAAACACCCAAGCTATGCTAATATAGAACACAGAGTTACAACAATGTCAAGTCAACTGAAACAAACTTTTTCAATTCAAATTCATCACATAAGCATCACATATTCCACTCCGATTCCTGACGGCTCTGTCTGGACGATAACTAGAAACGACTAGACTATTGCATCGGGCGGTGGCTCAACACACCGGTAAGACACCAACCTCAGGAATTGCTCCAATTGGCCGTCCTAACGATGAAATATTCGCTGTTTCCTGTTATCGTTCTAGAGCAGATGACCCGTCGTCATAGTCTAGCCTACTCGTAGATTACTTAATGTCCGGAGTCTAGACTCTAGACACTAGAGAGTCACCCATCAATTCGCGCAACAATTTGGCTATTTTGTAGACTGGATTTCAAATTATGCTAATCGAAAATTGCGCGCGAGTCTGCTATATCGAAAACTACGTGTGAACGAACAACTCCGAAGGAATGGATCTTCGTTAGCATCCCATGGAGGATTATGTTGCACTGAGCATCATGTGCTCCCGACGGAACGAGCGTGATTGGTGCAGCATAAATGCAGAATTCCGGACATCAACCAACCCATGCGAAACGACGATGACGACGACGACGACGACCGACCGACGGTTGGCTTATGCTGTCACGTGTTCCTATCGCTTCAGGGAAATTCTGCGAGAAAATCTCTATCCACGAACAAACAACAGAGATGATCAGAGCGAGAAGGCGGTGATTGGGTGATTCAGTGGGCTGCCAGAGAGCGAGAGAGTTAAGCTTGAATGTTGTGTTGCTCTCCTCGCTGGGGAGCCGTAATGTAGACTGAAGAACCGTACGGTTGCGAATATTCAACGGTGAATGGTTATTTATGATTTTGTACTGTAAGGGTAATGGTTCGAAGAAGACTTATAAAACATACAACAATACTTCTACTATAACTGGTCCTATAATAATGGTGCCCGTCAGGACATCACTGATTTTATTTGTCGAAACATTTGATTACTAATTGTACAATGAAAGATCACCAATTTTGCTGTTGTCTGCGAGAACCATTGCAGTACGAATTATTTTGTAGTCAAATCTATTTCTTATATGGGATTGATAGGCATAATAAATTTCATGTATTTGATATTGGAAATGTGTCTGCAAATGGACTTACTAGATCGGGATAAATGATAAATCAAATAAAAGTAATCACTGATAACGATTAAAAAATTAATGTACAGGATGTCTACTCGTTTACCAAAATGAAATTCTCTGGTATTTACAGGTTTTCCAGGTTTCATGAAATAATTCCAGGTTATTTTATATGGCTAAACAAAAATAATGACAAATTGTTAAGTGTTTTTGATTTAATAGCAAATTATACACTTCTAAGAATTTTTTAAACGCATGGTAAAGCAAATGAATTTTAATTGCCAATGATGGAGTCTTTTATCGCGTTTGTAATAAAATTCGTCGTGAACTGAACGAACGGATCTTTCAAATACAACAGTGTGCTTCTGTTTTTTTTTCTTTTTGTATACGTTCTCGTGCAATAAAAGATTATGCACCATTCATTTCCATGGGCCAAGCACAGCTTCATGGGCGCAAAAGTAAAATTTTATTTGGATTCATGACAATATTTTAATATAAAAACTAGGTTACCGATGTTTTCGCAACTTAGCATACAGTTCTGACCTGCAAATTCTTAAAAATATTTTAATTAATTGAATCGTGACAATGGTTATTACACAAGTCATCTGCTCAAGTATATTCCCATCTTAATTAACACAAATAATCCTTAAGACTTTTGGATCCCCGGATAATTAGAAACATAGATCATCAAGCCCCCGGTTAACCGCGCCTTACCTGTATAACTTTAAATGTGGCAATTAAGAATATAAATTGTTACATACCATTCGAAAATGTTAAAGTGTTAAATTAACCCTCTCTTTCCCATGTTATCTCCAGAGCTTTTTTTTTCTGAATTTCAAATATTTTCCAATAATTTTAAAAATTGTACATTGAGCAGTTTTGGTAGCGACTGAATATCTAGAAAAGCTAGGAAATTTAAAAAAACTCTTCCTGAAATAAAAAGACTACCAATCAAAAAGAGACCAAACGGTAATCATAGTTTGATACGACATACATTTCTCAGGAAATATTTCATAAACTTGCTTTGAAAATTTCTCGTGACATACGACAAATAATTTCTTCAGGTTTGATGAATGAATAGATACGTAATTTATTTTGAGAGAATTTCTTTTCTCTTCAGAAGTTCATTTAGTGATTATTTCCCATGAAATTTCTTAATTTGATTTCATTTTCCTGATAAATTGTCCAAAAAAAAAATTGTTTTTTTGATTTCTCAAATAAAAAATCAACGCTAACAATACCTCAGGGAATGCAACAGGATCTCCTTCAAATATTATTTCTGCTATTTTTCCGGGAAATCCCTTAGTCCTCCAGGGTTTTATCCGGTTATTCCTCCAATCGGTTTTTCTAGAACATCCTCCAACACTCCATTTGAAACATGTTGAAATATTCAACCAGAAACAACTCCAGATGTGTCCAAGGATTTTTTCAGGATTTTGTAATAAAATTGTTCATCAGAATTTCTTTAAGAATTTAACTAGAAATTATCTAAGGATACCTTCGGAAATTACTCCAAAGATTGCTCCTAAGATTTCTTTTTGAAAATCATTCAATAATCCTAAAAGATTTCTCAAGGAAGTTTTCAATTTAAAGAAATTTCCATGTATTTCACCAAGGAAATGTAAATGACATTTTACAGAAAGCTGAGAATTCGTTGAAAAAAAAATGTGACGTATTCCTAAGCTAATTTCGGATAACTTCTGTTTAAACTTGTGTATGTTCTTGAGTCACCCTTGATTGAATAAGGATTTCTAGAATAACTTGCCTTTGAAGAAATTTACAAGATTTTCTAGATTGTCGCTAAAATAATTGAAAAAAAAACACTAACTGAATCTCTGGTTGATATCCCTCAAAATTTTGTGAATAAACTCCTGAAAAATCATAGTATGAAATCCCAAAAAATATTCAGGATGATCGGAGGATGAAAAAAAAAAGTTGTAGTATTAACTCGTGTGTAACCTCAAATAAGCTTTTGAATATTCAAAGGGATTTTTTTTAGTAGTTCTTGAAAAATGTTTGGAAGAACTCCAGCAATCCTAAAATGAAAAACCGGATTGATTCTTAGAAATATTCTAAGAAAACTCAATAATGAAACACAGGTGAATTTAAGGAATTATTTCAAATGTTTTTAGTGGATTCTGTCGAATAACTCGAAACACTTTTGAAGCAATTCTTTGGAATAATTGTAGTTGAAATGGCTTAGAAATTCTTGTCGGGTTTCTTGGCCAAAAGCTCTGGAATCAACCTATGCGGGTTTTCTTGGAAACAAAATCTGTGGAAATCTTTGGAATATCTTTTAGAGTAACGACAAAGAGAATTCGGTTGAAAAGTAAGTGAAAAAAAATCTGGAGATGTTTTGAGAAATATGATAAGAAATTTTGGTTAAATAGAGACTTCAGAGACCTTTCATCAAAATTAGGGACCTTTTAATCTAAAAATAAAGACTAATTCTCTGAAAAAACCTGCTACCGACCTTGTTAATGCTTTACTGATCAAATATAAAGATATTGAAAACGTCAATCATGTTTTGGTATTTCAAAAAATGCCATACTCGAAAGTATCCTCATTAAACAGCTCAAATAGCGTGTTGATAGCGGCGCAGCCGAATTTTTTACGATTGAAGAGAATTTTGTTTGCAAATTATGGTTCCTCTGGTTTTGACGCAAAATCCTTTGTTGTGAACATATTCTACCATGTGGGCTTCGTGGCCGTGTGGTTAGTGTCGTCAGGCAGTAATTGCATCTTCATGGGTGTGGGTTCGATTCCCGCGTCAGCCATAGAAACTTTTCGTAAGGAATGTTTCTCGCTGTGCCACTGGAGCATGCTTGTCCGTTGTCTAGTGTTGAGTACAGTCTGTGCAGCTAAATGGCTGAAGACGGTGCCCATGTCGTCTAATTAGTGCCTCTAAATAATTTCCTGTTTGTGATCGAAATTCCCTGAGAATTCCAGTTTTTTCCAGTTGAATAAAATTCCCTGATAATTTCAGGTTTTCCAAGTTTTTCCAGGTAGTAGACACCCTGTGTTTATCAAAATCATGAAATGATCCAAACAATTCGTTGTTGAAGAAAGACTGCAGTTATATTGTTTAGTTGCATAATAATTATAACACATATTATTTTTAGGGCCGGTCATAAATTGTTCTATCTATGATTCATTCTGCTTATATTTTCAAACGGATCATTTATTCTATAGCGTATCGTGATTAGTGTGTGATGCTCTATAATGTAAAGAATATATCCAATAATCAATTGTTAACTTATCATTAATACGGTAAATAGCTGGCAATGGCGTACCCTTGGTACCTCGCGTACCTGCAGGAATAAAAGGACCCCTTTGTGCGGTTCCTAGCCTCTTTCCCAGCAACTCCATCCCTACCTCCTCGTGGTACTGGGCCGGGGTACGAGTAACCTTAGGAAGATCGGGTAACCAACCTTGGTGGGAACTCTGGTCGTATGCTGACATGGAAGAGGGGGTTTGCTTTTGCTTTTGCAAACCTTGAGCGTCTGTACTCCATGTTAGGAGCGGCGCCCAACAGCGTCTGTTCCCACATGTTGGGGGCGGCTGATCATCGTCCGAGTGCCAGAGAAGGACTCTAAGCTAAACTGCGCACTATGATCCTCCGAACATTTAGGGGAATGGTCCTCCAGAAAACTAGGAGGTTGGTGTCAGACTCTCCGATGTACTGAAGATCCGTGGTTTTGGCATCGTAGCACTGCAGGAGGTGTGCTGGACAGGTTCGATGGTGCGTTTAGAGGTAATCATAGATCTACCAGAGCTGCGGCAAACACACGTGAGCTGGGAAACAACTTTTATAGTGGTGGGTGATATGCAAAAGGCGCGTGATCGGGTGGTGGCCGATCAACGAAATAATGTGCAAGTTGAAGCTCAAAAGCCGGTTCTTCAACTATAGCATTATAAAAGTGCATAGCCCTCACTCGAAAGCACTGATGATGACAGGGACGCATTTTACTTGCATCTCGAACGCGAGTACGACGGCTGCCCAAGCCACGACGTCAAGATCATCATAGGTGATTTGAACGCTCAGGTTGGCCAGGAGGAGAACCTCAGACCGACGATTGGAAAGTTCAGCGCCCATGTTGACGAACGAGAACGACCTACGACTGATAGATTTTACCGCTCGAAAAACATGGCCATTCGTATTACCTACTTTCAGCACAGTCTCCCGTATCGGTACAACTGGAGATCACCTCAGCAGACAGAATGGCAAATCGACCACGTTTGATCGATGGACGGCCACTTCTCCGACATAACCGGCGTCAAACCTATCGTGGCGCTAACATTGATTCTGACCACTACCTGGTGATGTGAAACTGCGCCCAAACTATCCGTCATCAACGATGAACGGTACCAACGCCCGCCTCGGTAAAATCTGGCGCGACTGAAACAACCGGATATCGCCAATGCGTACACGCAGCATCTTAAGGCAGCGTTGCCGGATAGGGCCAGCTCGATTGGGCGAGCTCGATTGTGGCCCCTCTTGAGCACTGCTGGAGGACAGTCAAAGCAGCCATTAACGACGCTGCCGAAAGCATTGTCGGATATGTGGAACGGAGTTAAGAAACGATTGGTTCGACGAAGAGTGCCAGGAAGTTTTAGAGGAGAAAGAAGGCAGCGCGGGCTGCAATGCTGCAGCATGGTACGCGACAAAACGTGGAACGATACAGACTGAATTGGAAACAGCAAATCTACCTATTCCGGGACGAAAAGCGCTGCCTGGAAGAGGTGGAATGCCAAGAGATGGAGTTACTGTACCGTTCTCAAGAAACGCGGAAGTTCTATCAGAAGCTCAACACATCCGCGAAGGCTTCGTGCCACGAGCTGAAATGTGCCGGGATAAGGATGGGAGCATCTTGACGGACGGACGCGAGGAGATCGAAAGGTGGAAGCAGCACTATGATGAACACCTGAATGGTTGCAATGAACACAGGCACAGAAAGTCAGGACAGCGAAGGCGATGGCTACTTCAGCACAGCGGACAGTGGAAACAAACCAGCTCCCACGATGGGGGAAGTGTAGGATGCCTTCAACAGCTCAAGAACAACAAGTCTGCTGGCAAGGATGGTATCGAAGCGGAACTCATCAAGATGGGCCTGGACAGATTGGCTGCTTGTCTGCATCGGCTGATAGTCAGAATCTGGGAAATAGAACAGCTATCGGAGGAGGGGAAGCAAGGCGTTATATGCCCTATCTAAAAAAAAGTGCGACAAACTGGAGTGTGAAAATTATCGTGCAATCACTATCCTAAACGCCGTCTACAAAGTGCTATCCCAGATTATCTTCCTTCGTCTATCACCTATTGCAACGAGTTCGTGGGAAGTTATCAAGCAGGTTTCATCGACGGCCGCTCGACAACGGGCCAGATCTTTTCCGTGCAGCAAATCCTCCAGAAATGCGTGAGTACCAGGTCCCTACGCACCATATGTTCATCGATTTGAAGGCGGCATACAATATCGACTGCGTAGAGCTATAGAGATCATAGACGATAACCAGCTTTCCCGGGAAGCTCACAAGATTGATTAGTGCAACGATGGACGATGTGCAAAACTGCGGGAAATCTCGGGCGAACATTCCAGTTCGTTCGAGTCTCGGCGGGGACTGCGACAGGGCGACGGACTTCCGTGCCTGTTGTTCAATATTTCGCTTGAAGATGTCATGCGGAGAGCCGTACTTAACAGTCGAGGCGTGATTTTATCGAGATCAGAACAATTTGTTTGCTTCGTGGACCGACATGGATATAATTGGGAGAAAATTTGAAATGGTGGCAGATTTGTTCAATCGTCTTAAACGCGAAGCAACAAGAGTCGGGCTAATGGTGAATGCGTCGAAAACGAATACATGCTGGTTGGCGGAACTGAGCGCGACAGGACCCGCCTAGGAAGCAGTGTTACGATAGACGGAGATACCTTCGAAGTGGTGGACGATTTCGTCTATCTCGGATCCTTGTTGGCGGCTGACAACAATGTTAGTCGGGAAATACGAAGGCGCATCATCAGCGGAAGTCGTGCTTACTATGGGATGCAGAAGAAAGTGCGGTCAAGAAAGATTAACCCCGCACCAAATGCACGATGTACAAAACGCTCATAAGACCGGTCGTCTTCTACGGCATGAGACGTGGACTATGCTCGAGGAGGACTTGCAAGCTCTTGGAATTTTTCGACGCCGAGTGCTAAGGACGATCTTCGGCGGCGTGCAGGAGAACGCCGTTGGCGGCGAAGGATGAACCACGAGCTCGCTCAACTCTACGGCGAACCCAGTATCGTGAAGGTAGCTAAGGCTGGAAGGATCGCTGGTCAGGGCATGTTGCAAGAATGCTGGACAACAACCCTGTAAAGATGGTGTTCGCTATGAATCCGGTCAGAACAAGAAGAAGGGGACGCAGCGAGTTAGGTGGATTGACCAGGTGCACCAGGACCCGGAGAGCGTGGGTCGCAGTCGAGGATGGAGAGAAGCGGTCATGAGCCGACTGAATTGACGAAATATTGTTGGCGAGGTTTTATCAAGATTATTGGATGTAAACCAAACAAATAATAATATTCTTATGTCAGTCGGAACATGAAAAATGATTCAACCCTCAAGCTTGCGCCACCATTCAGTGATCTAACATGCTCGTTTCCTGAAGTTCAGTAACTCTCAAGCTCTCAGCACAACAACACTGCGCAAAATCTTCAATCTTTGCGGAACTGATCCTAAGCGTTGTCAGACTGTGTACTTTGCTATGAGCCTCTGCGTGCTATAAGACGTTCGATTTTTACTGCGCACCCGTTTTCACTTTACCGTGAGCAAGCGTGAGACAGCACCAACACGGCGCACATTAAAAGTAAAATAATAAAAGGAATTATGGGCCACGTACAGGCACGTCATATTCTTTTCATCTCTTGACTTTCCTTGCGAGCCTCTTGTTCAAGCTCTCCCGTCTCACACACAGGAGACTTACCAACACGGCAAAAACCAAGACTGGTTCATTGTACTCTGTAGCCATAGTAAGGTGGTTTTACTTGGCGAAAGTGGCTAGGAGGCCATCTTTAACTTGCTGGCTGTTTTGTTTACAAACATTACTGCCTAGCCTGGGTAATGCTGAAACTGAAAAACCGTAGTACTGCTAGTAGTGCGAACGAAAAAGTTAAAAGAGAGATAAAAGTAGAGTACGCTACGCGCAGCTGCGGCTGCATGAGAATATTTTTGACACCACTTTTTCTCCAATCAATCAGAAGCCAATCGTCCGACTACTTGTCTCAGATATTATAATGTGAGCATAATGTGTCACCTTAGGGGGCTGAACCCGCCTTGGACAAAACGACGCAAGGGAGTGAAAGAGGCATTAGTTTCCCACCACAAGACCAAACAAGACCGAGAGCAACGCTCTGTTCAAAAAATTACATACAAGAGAAAATTGAGAGGGAGACCGGTAATCCATCACGCCACACCACCTCACTTCTGTTAATACGTCTCAGCCTAAAAGTAATGACGGTGATGATCATTATGAAGATGTGCGGGCGCTAACAGCGCAAGTTGGTACCAAATGGAGGACTTCTATCATTATGAATACTCGTCAATGGTGACGGGATTGAGCATAAGCCGTATACTTACTTACTTACTTGATACTTGATGGGCTTCAATCCGCTACGTTGAATCTACGCCGAATGGATAATTCTTCTCTACTGGGCTCGGTAGCCAATCGCTTCCAGTCGCCCTGAACGTTAAGTGCCCTTAAGTCCTTTCAACTGCAAAGAGCAACGTGTGCGCGGCCTACCACGAAGCGACGGCCTCGTCCGAGTTCTCTACTGAATGTTATTTTTGCTTGTCGTTCTTCCGGCATTCAAAAACTCCAAACGATTTCGGGTCGACCTCTTTTAACGTCCAGGATTCATGGCCGTATAGAGCAACCGGAAGGATAAGAGTCTTAATAGCGCGAATTTGTTTTCGTCTGCAGGCTACGGGACTTAAGCTGGTTACGGAGCCCGTAAAAAGCCCTATTCGCACTGCAAGACGCCTTTCACCTCGCGGGTAACATCATTATCGCAAGTCACTAAAGTACCAAGATACACAAATTCTTCCACTACTTCAATTTTTTCACCACCTAGCACCACTTCACTACCAACGTCACGATTGGAACCACGCTGTCTACCAGCGATCATGTACTTAGTTTTGCTGGTGTTGACGGTAAGTCCAATCCTCGCTGTCTCCCTTTGAAAAAGCACGAATGACTCTTCTACGGCTCGACGATCAATTCCGATTATATCAATATCGTCCGAAAAATCCAAGAGCATATGCGACCGGGTGACGATGGTACCGCTTCTTTGCACGCCCCTCTCCTTATAGCTCCTTCGATAGCAATGTTGAACAAAGGTTCGAAAGCGCATCTCCTTGCTTCAATCCATCTAAGGTTTACGAATAAGGTTGAAGTCTCATCCGCAACCCGCCCACTTGATTTCGATCCATCCAACGTTGCACGAATCAGTCTAATAAGTTTCGTCGGAAAATCGTGTTCTACCATTATCTGCCATAACTCATTTCTCTTTACTGAATCGTACGCCGCCTTGAAATCAAATGAACAGATGGTGAGTCTGCAAGTTGTATTCCCGGAACATATCAAGGATTTATCGCAAGGTAAACATTTGATCCGTCGTTGATCGGCCCTCACGAAAACCAGCTTGGTATCGCCGACAAAGGACTCCTCCAGCGGTCTCAATCTGTTGAACAGAACACGCGACATTATTTTGTACGCCGAATTGAGGAGCGTTATTCCTCGGTAATTGCGCACTCCAATCTGTGGCCCTTCTTATCAGAGGGCAGATCATCTATGAGGCCCTCCAGCCAGCTAGCAGGCAATTCTTCTTCCTCCCATATCCTTAACAGAGTACGGTGCAGTACTTCGTACAGCTGCTCACTACGTGTTTGAAAAGTTCGGCCGGGAGCTCGTCTTTCCAGCAGCCTTACAGTTTCTTCAACTCCTTAATCGCTCTTCTAACCTCATCTAGCGTCGGGGCTCCACAGCTTGTCCATCGTTGCTGATGATTAATCTGTTTTTCAGCGCGCTCGGTGTTCTCTCCATTCAACAATTGCTCAAATTGTTCATTTCACCTGGCAACCACCAAGATTTTGTCTGTCAGCAAGTTACCTTCGCGGTCATTGCACATGACGGGAGACGGCGCAGTTTTTCTCCGTACGCCATTGACAGTTTTGTATAATCTTATAAGCCGTATACCGCGCTGAAAATTGGAAGTGTACACCAGCTATCCAATGAAGTTATATCATAATTTGCTAGATAGAGGGAGCTAAATGGTTATTTTTAAATTAACGTTTAACGCTCCGTCATCGTAACCATAATCATCATCGAAACTTCAAAAGCAGTTTTTCTTTTCAAAACTGAAAATTATTTCGATGAAAATGTGCTCACTGTTCAAAACAGAATACAGTGAACACAATTTTCCTGTAAAATTTCTTGATTTTGAACGAAAAAAACTGCTTTAAAAAATTTTGAAATCAATGACGGATACTGCCCGGCATAACAATTCGGACAAAATAATAAATTGCTGTATAGAGAATAATATAAAAATATTTTTTCTGCCAGGTTAAAATGTAAACTAATTACAAACGGAAACATAATGAAATGTAAATATACTTAGCTTCGAGTTCTCCGCGAAATTGTTGTCCTAACCAAAAATCGTTTCTGCTCCTCCCGCTCCATCCTTTTCTTTCTCACGTGTGGTGCTTGTGCCGTCATTCACGCTACACTATCGCTGCTGATTAACTCTCAAACCCCCAACGTCTGAATTTTTCATAAAAAATGAACTTCAAAAAATCATAGCTTAGCCAGTTATGGACCGTTTTTGGTCTCAAAACGAACCGCATACTCTTTCAAGAATTGTTATGTTTCAGAAGAAATAAGATTGACCACTTGGTTCCGGAGTTTATTCCGGATTCAAATGGGGTATATTCGTTCCGGAAGTGATGGTTCACGTAGTTTTTTCAAAGATTAGCGGTAAGAAAATTATGCATTGTGTACTTTCTATGATAAAAAGATGCCAGAAGGTCGAATGACATTGTTCTCACTGATTCTGGCCATTTCGGGTACCCGATCACTTGGCACCGGTTCCTGAATGTACCCATGAGGACATTTTCTGAAACTTAAAGAATACTAATCGTGCGACGGCTCAAAATTCATGATTTTTTATCCTGATCACCACTGCTATAATGCCATGGACTTAATATGAGCTTCTGGTCAAATCCGGATACCCTGGAATTGGTTCCGAAAGGGCCTCAGAGGGACACTTTCGTAACCTTCTCACTTTATTTCGTGTGACGGCTCAAATTAATAATTTTTTATCCTGAACATCATAGCTATAATGCTAAAGAACAGTATGATGTTCTGGCCACATCCGGATATCCCGGAATCGGTTCCGCAGGGCCTCAGAGGGACACTTTTGTAATCCTACTCACTCATATCGTGCGACGACTTGAAATTCATGATTTTTTACCCTGACATCATAGCTATAAATGCCAAAGCTTACTAAGCTTACTAAGCGATTACCCTAGAAGTGTTTTGGCAGGCTTCATATGATCCTTTTGTAGGATAGATATCAACTCATGGAGGTTACACTATGGAAAACCATCTTTGAGAATATACATTGAAATAGCTTTGATCTATTTCGATTAAATAAAGAGACACTTTGGCTAACAAATAATGAAATAAATTGTAAAAGTATTTTTGAAAGATTGTTATAAAGGAAATTACTGGGAAGAAAGAAAAATCATCTCTGTAGGTTTTTGTATAGAAATTCCGCCAACACTGTTTTGTTATGTTGAATTTTTCTACGGTAACAATCACAAAATAATTAAAATATTTTGCCTTAAATTGTTGTAAATTCCTGCTACAATTGCTCCAGCAAGATATATTCCAATTGATATGAATAATAACTAAACTAACATATTTAGGTTAAGTTAAATTTAAAAACGTGTTTTTTTCTCTTACAATGCAGGTGAAATCAACACACCTGTAATCTGAACTGCTACGGCAAATGTTGTTAACCACAATTGTTAAATAAATCTTAAATTTGTTTTTCCAAATTAGGGATATGAAGTTTCCTAATACACAGAACACCAAGAATATAAGCAATCAATGTAATGTTAAAAATATACTAAATAAAAAAACATTCTAAACTTAACAACCCTGAGGACTACAAGGAACCTCCATTACAATCTTCTATAAAGAAAACCTTGTTATTTGCCTGCTTGTAATAGAATACTGTAAGCAACTTAATGCTCCTCTAAAAATTTGTTTGGAATTTCTATCCAATTGTTTTCAAAATCCTCTGATTTTTTACTAAAAGCAACAAATCAATCCTTTCACTGATTCCTTTAACAAGTCTGACAGATATTTCCTTCAACAACAATCGTGAAGTATTTATGAACATGCGATATTCACTCTCACTCAAAAAATTCCTCAAGCTCCGGACTAAAGTTACGTCGAATCTAATTTTCAAAACCTGTTTTTTTTATATCTTAGTTTTTATTGATATTTTCACTGAATTAACCTCCATATCAACCGAACACTCCAATTTATGCGCTAAATCGACAATGCGCGATAAAATATTCATTGAAAATTTGTTTTTTTCTCGTGTTGTAAAGGCACGGTCGTTCATTTGCTACCCCTTTCATTTTTCCACCATTCTTTCCCTTAATGAGTTTTTAATGTTATTTAACATTCCTACTATTAAGAGAATAGATCCTCCTCTATCCCACAGTATGATACTTTTTAGCTTTGTCCAATCATGTACTTGAAAACAATGAGCTACACAATCAATGACAATGGCTTTTTTAAGTTAAAGATCATAAGTTAATGCGAGAATTTATGTGGTTTATTTTTATTGTAGTATAAATATGAATACAATGGAATCATGAACTTTGGCGCAAAAAATCACATACAATTTTTAGTTTGAAATTCGTCCTCAAAATATAAAGGCTTTCTTACATGTTGAAATCCCTTATATCAGCTGCTGATGACAATAATTGAAATTGAAATTAAGCTTCCAACACTTGTTTGACCACTTTTCCTAGATAAGTCAGCATCCGCTTCTCACTATATTTGTTAAGACGCGTAATTGACCTTCAAATCTTAGTTCTCGTCCATGCTACCTCAGTGTCCAGGCTATACTCTTTAACGAAGAGGTTTCTGCTTCCCGTCCAGGTCAGTATTTTATAACCTGGGAACCAGGGTTTCTGTTTCTTATGGTCCACATTCGAACCAGCCCTTAGCAACCTCGTAAAACACTTCTCAAAGAGTAATCCATTTCAAAAGATCTGGACAGAACCTTTAATATTGTAGTTTTGGCGTGATGCTGTTGGGTAAAACAATATGTATTCGTACTAAGATACCCGTATGTGACCTAGAAACTCATTTTGGTACATTATAGCTGAGGTGTACAGAAAAAAAATCATGAATTTTGATCCGTCCGCAACGATAAAAGTGAAAAGATTATAAAAGTTTCCCACCATGCCTTCTGAACATATTTTGGGGTATCCGGATGTGACCAGAAATTTGGTCCAACGGCATCATTGCACATTTGGTCCCAAAGCCATATCTAGGAAGACAAAAATGATTGCGCCTAAACCGTCAATTTAGATATATGGTGTCTTCGGCAAAGTTTTTCTCCATAGTTTTTCAGAATTTTTTTCAGAGATTGTGAAATTAGGTGGCCCACATGGTTTACAGAGATCAGCAACATAAACTTTTTTGCTGACGCACAATGTCTAATCAAATGTTTAGAAAACCCCGATTTGGAGCAAACTTTGCCGAAGAAACCCATTCTATCTCTTATGGTTCCGGCGAGTTATGATTTTTGTTTTTAAAGTTAAGGGTGGTACTGAAAAATCATTTTTTTTCTTGAATAAACTTTTAATAGATAATTTCTCGCAAAAACTTTGTTCGGCGAGCACTTTAGAACCTTTTGATTGCGGCAACTTTTTGCCGAAGAAACTACTGTTACTAGTCATCCTATGGTTAAGGAGTTATCAGAAATTTTCTTCGAAAAAAATGGTTGTTTTCAAATGCTGGTATCTCCGAAAGGCGCAAACGGATTTTTCATCTTTTGTCGGCAATTAGAAAGATTAATTCTTTCTCTGTTTGTGGTGAAAAAACTGTAAGGACGTTTTTTTGTTTTTTGAAAAGATTGATAGAATTTTTGAAAATGATATGTTTTCAACCGAAAATTGTCCATATACTCTTGAAAAAATAGTCGGAGATAGCTTCTTTGGGGGCCTTCAGCAAAAAATAATGAAAAAACTGAAAGTTCTTTGAAAATGCTTCAAACAGAACAAGTATTCATAAAAAAAAATTCATTGTTTTTATGATATATTCCACCATAAACGCATATTTTTGTATGGTAAAAAAAAAGCGAAAAAAGAGAATATTTGCTGGAACAACCGAATAACTGTAGTAAAAGTCATTTTTAAAATTGAAAATATATGTAATGAAATAAGATCGATTCAACAGTAAGGGAAATGTTTGGAGTTAGGGAAGTTAGTTGCTGAAAGCAGTTTTAACAGTGAATCCATGGAACATTAATCATAAAACGGTGTCTTGTTATTTCACGCGACATAATGTTTGTCCGCGCTAACCTAATGCCGTGGTTTGGTTTAAATTGCTACCGCCTTCGGCTTATAAACTAAGCAGAAGGTCCATGCGTTCAAAAACCGGTTCCGTTCATTATATAATCAACCCAAACGAATAAACAAAACCGTATACTTTGAAAGAATTCCTTCAAATTACCAAACCCTTACTTTCCCGTGATACCGCTCCATAAGAAATATAAAAAGTAAATCTGCAATTATTCTTTTTCTGGCACCAACTTATCCCATTCAATTCAATCAAATCCAATAATCTGCCAACAGTACGAAGTAGTCGGGCAGCATTCGCCCTGTTGAAGAATGCATGAATCTTGAACATAGAGCCAGATATAAATCTCAAATATTTGTCTAAGGTAACGAACCAGAAGGTGGGCCTTGATCACTTGAAAACTGCTTCAGCAAATAATTTTACTTTTTTTTTCACTCCTTAAGAATTCGCTTACTATGAATCGAATATCAATAAATGTGTATTCAATCTAAATGACATTATACAATTATTTCGATGTTCCTAGGCAAATAATTCTTTTTTCGCTTTCTTACGCATATAAAAATTTGGTTTAAGGTGAATATATGTGTAAGCGTTGATTTTTCAATGATACCTTATATGAAGCACAATTCAAAAGAACATTCATTTTGCACATTTTTTGCTGAAGGCACCAAGAGCTAATCTTCGAATATTTTCAAGTTATAGACAATTTTTCGGTTAAAACATAATCATTTTCAAAAATTTTGTCATTCTTTTCAACAAAACAACGTCCTCACAGTTTTTTCACCATAAACAGAGAAAAGAAATCTTCTAATGCCGACAAAGAATTGAAAATCCAACACGTCATAATTTTACTGCATAAGACATGCTTCCGGAAGTCCGGATTATCACCGGTATCCGGTGGTCATAGTTCATCTCCGTTGATGCACCTCAAAACTAGATTAGTTGACCCGTCCATTACTTCTTAAAGAATTGAAATCGGTCAATTTTTGTCAAAGTTACAGCATTCCCAAGTTGGCCCAATTTTTGCCTTTCCCAGTTATTTTGACAACCCCCTGTATATCAAATATTCCATCATTTGTGATACTTTAAAAATGGGGAGGGTACAAAAAAGGGGGGAGGGCTCCCTGCAAATCTTATTACAACTCTTCATATTGTATTTAAAGTTGAAAACATTGTATGGCACATGAAATCCCCTGTCCTGAATATAAAACACTGTGTCGGTTTATTGATTAGATTAGATTTTTAAACAAAAAATGCAAAAAGTTCAAGTATATTTTAAAAATGACCTGGGACAGACACGAACATTCTGAAAACGCCATTATTTTTGTTTATTTTTATACTTTCAAGCCCGGGGTGTCCGGTCTCTGTGCATTCATATCGACTTTTTTGTCGAACAGTGAAATATGTATCGCATTTCATTTAAGACCTGAATATATTCATCATTTGCAGATAACTGCCCAAGAAGTTGTTTTCTGTGTTACTTGGGTATCTGATATTTTACGAAAAACAAAATTCACCTATTACTTAAGTTTGAATCTTGGTTTGTCATAAATTTATGAAATATCGTTTAATTTCTGATCTGGCCCTGAAAGCCATTGGTAACCAAGTATGTAGGTTGTTACAATTGAGCTAACGAATAGATTTACACCTTTTTTAACGATGCTATGATGAAAAGAAGATCTTTCTCAAACACTCAGTGTCGATAGTTTTAATTTTATTTCATTCATTTGGTTAAAAACAACGAGCTGAACACTCGGTTACCAAAGGCTTTTAGGGCGATATCATTAGTTTTGCGAGAAGGACAAGAATTTATCTTTTGAACCAATTTAATCAAAAATTAACAAAACTTGTATTTTTGACTTCAGCTTGAGCGTTTTACACAACAATTGAGAAAAGGTTTTAGAACCCTATCGGCTGAGATTCAACCGCACTCAGACGTTCCACTTCCGTTCAAGGTCTTCTATGGTGTCTATGGTTGCGTCAACCGGCAACATAGTTGAGGACGATTGTTTATTGGGTGTTTCGTTTTTTTTTCCTTTTGGGTCTTGCCAGCGAAATTGCTGATGTCGCCCGATCATTTTGGTTCATTAGATCAAGTGTGAAAAAGTGGTCGCGCATATTTTCCTATTAAGAGTCGCTGCGGATCAGTAGTAGGCGAGTGAGAGCTGTTCTAGCGATCAAGATTGAGGATGACTTCTCGTGAGCAAGAATTCTTTATAAAAAAATTTCGAGCAATTTAGTGGAATATCTTTAAGTAAATAAAAGCCGGATTTAGTACTATACAATTTTATTTAACTACAGTTCGTATCCTTTCATAGGTACGCGTTTTTCGACCTCAACTGTTAGGTTGTCTTCAGTGTCGTATACTCGAATCGACATGAAGTCAAGAAACAAGTAACAGTCTTGAATTATGTTTGGAGAAAATCGATCAAATATATGATAAAGACTGTCCCAACCAATGTGCTACAAATAATGATCGAGAAGGCCTACCGAAGGCTATTAAAACCGACAACGGACCACCTTTCAATGGTGAAAAATATAAAAATTACTGTACGAAACGAGGCATAAATGCAATCTACTTCTACTCTGTAGAGTTCAGAATTGAAGTGGCAAATGGGAGTCCCACGAAGAACTTGACATTCCACTCTAACGTTACTATAGGGCACTTTCAGCCTTTGTTTAGTGTGCCCAACGGATCCCTTTGATTTTGCTGGGAAACGTTTCGTAACCTGTTTTCCGTTTCAAACCGTTACCCAGCAAAATCAAAGGGAGCCGTTGGGCACACTTTTGTTTGCTGCAAGCGCCCTATAGGAGTGATGCGTCGAAGTTGTTCCATGCCTACTAGATCTTTTTATGTGCGATCCAATGCTACGCTAGGACAGGACGTGACAGCTCAACAAGGACTGCCCCGTTGTTTTTCAATCGATAACCTTGACGATACAAAAGCCAGTGCTACCAGTATCCTTTTTAAGCAAATCAGTTGAACAAATTCAAGTATCAAGGCTCACAATTTGGTTGTTTCTTGCTGCTTCATTCATTTAGCGCAATAGCGAATGCTAGCTTCTTTTTTAAAGTAGGTTAGATTCAAAACCGGCGTTATTTTTAGAGAAAATTGATACAACTTCTATTATACTGCACTCAATTAAGTATTTTTGATTTGTTTTAGTATTGTAGGAGCACATGCGGTAAACCAAACATCGAATACAGATTGATTTGTAGCAAAAATATTTCATGAAACATTTTCAAACTTTCAATAAACACTCTAACTTATGAACTAGCAACACGGCCGGGCTAGCAACAAAGTGCCCTGTTGCAATCCAACTCAACGATGTGAAAGTAGGCCTTTGCCAAAACGACCAATCAGAAGTGGTCTTTTTTGACAGGCAAATGGTTTCAAATTTGCACTAGTACCTGACAAGTCCTGTCCTAGGTCGGGACTATAAGAAAAAAAAATTCATTAAACAAAATAAAAAATAAAACTTAAATTTTAAATTGCACAAAACCCTATTTTTAATATTTTCTAAATTTTCACCATAGAATCTTGATAGTAAACAGATGTTCGGGACAAAGTTTAATATGTATTGGAAAATTTTTAATAAAAAAGTTTTTCTAAGCACAATTTTTGGTAGATTTTTTACAATTTAGATTTTTTGACAAAATAAATACGTTCTGATGATACAAAAAGAATCTTGAAATTATTCTGAACTATAATGATTATATGGATGATTTTTCTAGAAGCAACAATTTTCAAATTATATCGAGTTTAATGCAAAAAATATTGTTTAAATATTAACATAGGCCATTTTCATTTGTTATTCGCGATTTTCCATCAAGGAAAAAAGTAAATGGAAAGAAATATGGTTATTCATCATCATCACCAGAACGTATTTATTTTGACAAAAACACAAAATTTTGAAAATCGACCAAAAGTTGTTCATATAAAAACTTTTTTACTAAAAACTTCTCGATCATGACCCATACATCTGTTTACTGTCAAGATTCTATGGTAAAAATTTAGAAAAAATATAAAAAATGGGGTTTTTGTGTAATTTGAAATTTAGGTTTTATTTTTGAATTTTTCATGAAAAAAAAACATCAAATATTTTTTCAGTGTGCATTTTTTTGTAGGCCAAACAGTTCACTACAACTTCTTCATAGAACAATGTACGTTGCTAAATTCTTATTATTATAAATCCAGGTTTTTACGTTCGCCATAAAACAACTAGGGGTGCGATGTTGACATTTCTTGCCTGCAGATTTTATAGTTAAATCTAAGTAGGCAGTAATTCTACTTTGTTGATTGAAATGTTAAAAAATTTCACAACATGTGAGACGCAGTGCCGTAGCGTGCGGTTGGCCAGGTTGGCACTCGCCAAGGGCGCCGGGCTTCAGGGGGCGTCAAAATGCTTGAGGAACCTGAGAATTTTTTTTGGTGACGCATTTAGTAAAGGCGTTTCTGCAGCCTAATAGTAATTTTATTAAAACAATTTGGAATTCTTCAAGAACCTCCCGTTATTCAATCAATTGACCTTCAAAAGACATTCGAAATACAGTCGACCCTCCACAACTCGATATTTTATAACTCAATACACTCTATAAAAATAATTGTCGGTAAAAATAACAGGATTTTTTGAGCATTTCGGTAAAAAGTTTCCAAAAAGTAGCTTGTAAAATACTATCAGCAAAATAAAAATGCTTTCTTACAGAAGTTAACTTATATGTATTGGAAATACATGAATTTATTCCTTCTATTTTGGGATTTTTTGTCTATAACTCGTATAGAGTCAACTCTCCCTAACTCGATATTAAAGGAACCATTGAGTTAGAAAGGTATCGAGTTACAGAACAAAAAATCAGTACAACTGCGATCCAAGGGACCATCGAGTTAGCCATGAAAACCAACTTTTACTATGGTTCTCTTACTCGATATCGATTTATGGAATATCGAGTAAGGGAGAGTTAACTGTAATTCTATAAATCGATGGTCCCTTGAATTTCGAGTTATGCTTTCTTGCACAAGCCTTATCAGTGTAAGCTAATACACCCGATTCTGTTTTTGCACGGGGGATGCGTACCGTGCAAAAAAGTTTTCAGTTCAAAATTTCAAAAACCGTGCAAAAAGAGTAACACCATTTCTCGACGTTTCATGCAAAAATAAGGTTTTGGCGGAAAAAAATGTATGGAAACTTTTTTTGCACGGCCGTGTAAAAAAAATCCGTGCAAAAACAGAATCGGGTGTATTTAAGTATTACCGGAGCCGTATGACGTCATTTTTTTTTTTTTTAGAATTTCGATGAACAATATTAACAGGAAACGCTAAAGCACTTTGAAAAGAATCCTTGAAAATTTTCTGAAATTTTACGTCAACCAGGAAAAAAGGAAGAGCTTTGAACGAGGGGCGCTCAAATTGAGGTTCGCCAAGGGCGCCAGAGGGCCACGCTACGGCTCTGGTGAGACGTAGTCAGGAGCCTTTTTTGGAATCTTTCATTTATTTGTATTCATTTTGATAACTTATTCCTTTTTCATATTTCTAGGCTTTCCAAGAGAATTTAAGAGAATGCATCGTTATTGGCAAAATTCTATGTAAGTGGCCTCCTTAGAAAATATCCTTTGTCGTCGTTGTCAGCAGACAACACTGATGTGGCTTTAAGATATAGCATAAATACATATTTTGCACGTATGAAAGCTTCCATGCATCGCAAATTCTATTAAGTTCCGTTGCGATTAACTCAGATCAAATTTTTTTCATGGAATCGTGAAGAAACTATTTAGGTTTAGGAAATAAGTTCTTATCCTCATAAATCTCCAATAAATGATCAAAAAGTTCAAATGGTTTCTATTGAGAACATTTGGTTAACCTTCGTCACAAATGAGGACTATTTGAATACTTTGTAGAAAACAGTCAGGGTTCTTTTCAATATCATGTCATGCTACAACTATGATATTGTTAAGGATGGCTAAGGGAGCGAGACCTTCCAAAATCGTAAAAATGCAGTTAAAAAATTGACGCAGTTTGTCGAAATAGAACAGATAAATGTTAAAAAGAAATGTTTGCACGTTACATATTGGATGTTGCCAAGTTTTGATGAGCTTCACTCCCCCCAACGTTCCAAACTAGAATGATAAAAGTGACTTGTCTTGCAGTGAGAGCCACATATTTTAGGATGTTGCATCCAGTTTGGAGCTTCTTTAACACGAATTTGATCCAAAGCCAAAAAATCCTGCTGGCACAACTTTATCCATCAACTTGAAATAGTAAAACGATTAGAATTATAAATGCAATTTTAAAAGGATTGATTTTCATTTCCAAAAACACAACATTGCAGGCTTGACTTTCCTATGACAACATAACTTTTTTTTCACTGCTTAGCTTGCTATGATCAAGCCATAAAAATTATAGTGTTTGCAAGAAATGTCTAATAGGGGTGATTCGAACATGCATGCTAGCGTAAAAAGCGATGAAATGGACCGATTATTTGTTGTAAATTATGAATGGTTTCTTTATGCTTCAATATTGTTTGAAGGTTTAAAAGTGTAGTAGGCCCATCAATCTGTTAAACAAATATGTAACAATATCAATATCACTTCTACTCAATAAAATCTTTTGAATCTTATAATTATACCTCCAATCGTAATACAATCAACTTTCCCTAACTCTATGTTCCGTAGCTTGATATCGAAGTAAAGAACGAAAGCAGAAGTAAGTTAACATGGCTACCTCGCTGGTCACTTCAATCGCAGTTGCTCTGAACTGTAACTATATCTCCCTAGCTCGATGGTCCGTTCAATATTGTGATTTGACTGTAGAATCATACACATAATTTGTTTGATTTTATAATGGCATATTTGTTCAAACCGTTTCATAAACCAATCAGTAACGCATTTCAGTACGCATTCCAGTCGTACAATCAAATTTCTATTAGCAAACAGAAAAAAATACCAATTCAAGAGTTAATCGGCATGACTAATAAACCAGTGTATCAAATAACAAGATGTTATTACACTACGATGTTTACTATTATGAAAATACGTTCAACCGAAATAGAATCACAAACAACACAACTTCCCTTAAATGCCGATATTGTTATTTTACTGGCTCAAAAGTGAATTGGTAAAATGAACCGGTTCAAAAAGTTACACATTACAGTTGTACGACTAAACTGCTTTCAAATTATAACAGCAAACTTTAGCTGTCGTCTTCTGAAATAAAAATAATTTTACTGGATCAAAAGGGAATCGGTAAAATGAACCGATCAAAGAGGTAGCACGTTTCAGTTGTACGACTAAAAATCCATCAAATAATGCCAGTAAACTTTACCGCTTATATTCTGAAATAAGAAATGAATGGTTTTACCGGTTCAAAAGCGAAACGGTAATATGAACCAGTTCAAAAAGTTACATATAAGTTACAAACTTCCATCACAAAAAAACAGCAAACTTTACTGAATATCTTAAAAACTACAAATGAAAAATGTACAGGATCAAAAGTGATGAACTAATACAAAGAGTACTACATTACAGTTTTATGATGATTTGGCTACCCAATGATAACTGTAAATTTTACGGGTTATCTTCTGAAAAAAAAAATACCGGTTCAAAAAGTTACACATTTCAGTTGTACGATATAACGTATATTAAATTATAGCAGCAATCTACAGCTATTATCGTCTAAACAGCGTTGCAAAAATTTTAAATGCACATACCTCTTACTTGAGATTTTTCACGAATGGATTATAGCTCAGGCAACTCAATAGCCAAAACGTTAAACATCATGGATGACTTGGCTAATCCGCCTAACCTACCAACTCCGCTTTAAAAGTAAACTGATTCAAAAAGAAAGTTTTTTCTCAACATTTCCCCTCCTGAAACGGTTCATCTAATAACAATTTTCATCATTATAAATATATTTCATCATTACCGTCTAACTGAAGAATTACTAATTGCACAAGTTTTCTTATATGCCAGCTTAAAAGTGAATCGGTACAATGAACCGGTTCGAAAACAACACATATTAGTTGTACGAATAATCTGCTATCAATTGATAACAGTAAACTTCACGGCTTATTTTTTGAAATGAAAATAAATTATTTTACCGGTTCACAAGTGCATCTGTGAAATGAATCGGTTCAAAAAGTTACAAATTATAGCAGCAAACTTTTCCGGTTATCTTCTGAAATAAAAATTATTGATTTAACCGGTCCGAAAGTAAACCGGTAAACCGAAGCGGTTTATCAAAAAACAAGATTTATTATTTCACAAAACGTCTAAATTAAATGTTGATTAAATCAATATGTATAATGAACCAGCTTATCAAATAACAAGATTTAACGTTACACGTTGATTCTCATTATTTAAAAAATACGTCCAACTGAAGAAGAATCACTAACTGCACAAGTTTCCTTATATGCTGGCTCAAAAGTGAATTGGTAAAATGAACCGGTTCAAAATATGACACATTTCAGTCGAACGGCTTTTCTTCCATCAAAATAAAACAGCATTTTTTCTAATTATCTTGTATGAAATATTTTACCGGTTCAAAAATGAATCGGTAAAATGAACCGGTGCAGTAAGTTACACATTACATTTGTAGGATTAATCTTCTATCAAATGTTAACAGTTAACTTCACGGAATATTTTCTGAAAGAAAAAAAAAATCAACCAGTTCAAAAGTGAAACGGTTCAAAAGTTACATATTTGAGTTGACGATTAAACTGCTACCAAATTATCGCAGCAAACTAAAGCGGTTATCTCCTGAAATAAAAAAAAATGATTGTACCGGTTCGAAAGGGAACCGATAAATTAAACCGGTTCATCAAAAAACAAGATTAAGCATAACGTTTCACCTCCCGTTGGAATTAAATTTTTATCTATAACAGTTCTTCTTTAAGCGCTGGAGGGTTAACGAAAGAGACCGGGAAGCAAAGCTGGCGGGAAAAAACCGTGAGGACGAACGTCGAAATGCACGTCAAAGCCGAGTCAAGCCAGGTGATAGGGTTATAATTGAGCGTCAATCGCGGGGAAAATGAGAATCACGTTTCTCTTCCATCAAATATACAGTGATAGAAGAGAAAAATGGAGTCCTTACCCTAAGTGATGGCGAGCGTCACGTATTTAAACGCCACATAACTCAAGCTAAGAAAGTTTTCGCAGTCCATCCTGTAGTTTTTCATTTAACAGCGCCTTCATAACATATTTTTGGAATTCCATCACGACTGTCAGCGAAAAGGGGGGATATTCTCGGCCTTAGCAGTCTATATGGTAGTCAAAACAGGGTTTTGTCTTCAATCCGACGGTTTTGGTTATTATTTAACTTTTTTCAAGGATTTTATAGTAATTTTGACGGTTGAGTGCTTTATCTACCTATACTTACAAAGAAAACGTTTTCTTGTTAAGTGAAGAATTCTATATACAAGTGTCGGCATTGAGAAATGGCGTCCACTTAGGCTGTAATATGGTAGGATGTTAACAATTTCCAATTTAGTATTTTTTTTTCAAGGATTTGAACTTACTGCTCCAGTTTCACATTTTTTTTTGAGTCTCACTGTACCGTTTTCTAGAGCTTTTGCGGTTGAAAGTGTGCTTTTTCCATTCGTGGTTCTATCGGTGTTCTGTTTTTATCGCCTACGCTTTTTATCGCTTTTCGATGTTGATCGGATACGCTAACTCAATACAGAGCTTGAATTAGGGCGAAAGTGAAAAACAACACATTCTCAGTAAAATCGGTTCGAAGTTTAGCGGTATTATTTCAATTCTTATTATGTTTCCGATCGACTTAATCACATGACGCATTTTTTGTAGGATCCATTACAGTATTATTTCTGTAGCAAAACATTTAATTTATTTCTATGTTATGAAAAACATATATCAAAAAATAAAAATGTATTATGCGTCATTTATCAAGATTGAAAATTGATGCGCCTCTCGGTTTTCGCCTTATTCAATTTGACAGGAGTCTTTTCGCCTTGATGAGCTCGCCAGATTAAAAATGACAGCAGCTATATCGCCTCTCAGACCTCGTCCTCTTGGTTTGACATCATCAGTCTCGCCGTTTTGTTTTCGTTCTTTTACACGAAGTTGAGTCACTATCGCCCTTCTTCCACACACAATGATTTAGTTTGTTTTGTTGTTTTGTGGATTGCTAAAGGTAAGTATCTTGAAAATACAGCAATACGGCATTATAATCAGAATGTTACCTTCAAATGTAACAAAACATCCTCATTTACAGGAAACAACGATTTTGTGAGGGCCACAAATACGATTGGAGACGATCACTCTACAGACAGGATTTTCATCAGCAGTCATTTGAGATCGATGGCCTACGATCAGGTTCAGGGGAATAATCCGTTATATGTTAGGCGAACCATAAATAGACATTGTGCCAAAATGAGAGGTGTTAATAAGTATTTTAAGTTCGCAACAAACCAGTCTTTACAAGTAAATGCCATTCATTTGATATTGGTTTCGTTATACATATTCGAATCATCTGCCTTCCAGGAACTGGAATCTCAAAATTGAAGGAGTTCTGGCGCACCACTGCAAGTTTGACAACGTTCGTCCGAAATTGGTATCGGAATGTCTATGCAAACCTCTGTTCATTCTGGTGACATGAAAAACCGTGAAATAAAATTATAGTCCATTCTCAAATTTCTTAACTTTAAAGGGGTAAGTGACTACTTAATGTTCCAGTATATACAAATAATGTAGATTATCCTTTCAACAATTCGCGTTCGCGTTATGAAAATTTGTGAATTACCTATGTTTTTTTGTGTAATTTTCAACAGAAAGCAGACGAAATTTAATGCAATAGTAGGGTGTTGGTGCCATTTGTGGATTACCTAAGCAATAAAAAATCATAACTTAATAACGAAAAGCCATAACCGAGATCTTTTGGCTTCAACAGAAATATTTCAACCTTTTCTATATGGGAAAAAGAGTGATAAAATTATTTTCTGAGCATAAACTCGCTTGAGCCACTATTGGTACACGTGTTCCAGTAGTTGCGCTAGTGCTCCGGTAGTAGACGTTCGATATTAGGAATATTTAAACAAAATACATACCGTCAAACGGAGTGATCGCAACGGCGAGGTGACTTGAGACACATTGTATTTACAACCAAATTTCACTATAAAAAACATAATTCAAATGAAAATTTGTTATTAATCGGTACTACAACACGTGTCACTTATACTTCATGTAGTGGCCACAATTAAAGCAGCTATCAGAAATATTTTTACAAATTAAACATAATTCTTTAAATACCTTAAAAACTGATACTTGATGGAGGTTCGAAATCGTGGCCTGCAAACATGATATAATTTAATCTACAACACTAATACTCTGCATGTTGTTTCTACAACTAATGAGTGATAATACGACGAATTTTATTTTACGAAATTTTAGCAACAACTTTTTAATATAAATACTTTTTATAAATAAGTACCTATGCGGGGTGACTTGCAACCACTTGATTTCCATGGAATTTAGAGTTTTATAAAAGTGGAAAACTTTTGTATTAGGTCTACTTGATAATAAAATGAGTCATAATTCATCAATCATACTTCAAACACTCGTTAAATGTATTGATAAAATATTTGACCTTGATGATTTAACGGTCCATTTTCCCATACTAAAATGTCTCAATCATTTCCTGAAAATAGGTAATCAAAATGCTCTTGTACTGGGTTCGAATGCTTTAAATACATGAATAATAATTCTTAACAAGTTCGACTAATTTACAAATATCAACATTTTGATGGTAAACACTAAATTAGCATAGAGCGTTGCAATCACCCCGCACAAAGAAATTTGAAAAATCTCATCTTTTTTATAATTTTAGTATGATAATATAATTCGATTCAATCTTCTGTCACCTCATTCTGTAGGCGGGTCGACCATTAACAGTTCATAAAGGTATTTAGATTTTTAGATGACGTTTAGATCATGGTTTTGGTTGATTGAAGTTGAAAAGTGTTGCAAGTCACCCCCGTTTGACGGTAGTTTGATTCTTACATAGGATTAACATTTTTTCCTTCGTAGTAGCAACTAAAATCTTTCGTCCCACTGCTACGGTCGTCAGCCGTTGTAGAATTATCACTGGTAGAGAAGCTAAGCTTGTTAGCCGCTCTCGATCCATCTCCACTACGACCAGAACTGTGACCGGTAATTTGGGTGGTTGATCTGTGTCCACTACTATTAACGGTGTTATTTGTTCTACGTGTGGTGGAGCCACCACCCATGGAGAAGCTCGACGTTTTACTTGCTGACAATCGGTCTCCACGAAATCTATGACAAAAAGTCGAAAGACAAAAGGTCGAAAGGACAAGAGGTCGAAAGGACAAGAGGGTCGAAGAAACAAGAAGGAAGGGACAAAGGTCGAAAGTCTTTTTTTCAAAGAAGGAAAAATTTCCCACCATACAAATCGTTTTCCGACCTATTGTCCTTTCGAACTTTTGTCTTTCGACCTTTTGTCCTTTCAAACCTTTTGTCCATAAACCGGTCTCCACTACGGACCAGAACCATAACAGGGTTTGTGTGAATGTTGGAACGGTGCGGCATTATTTTGATAAGAGAATTCTTGAGCTTTCTTGAATCGGTGTGTGCGCCTCCTATAAAACAAACAATGTATTAGATATTGAATATATTGTACAAACATGAAAATTTTAGAACAAACCTTGTTTTCTTTATCACCATTACAAATTTCATCTTTGACCAAAGAAGTTTTGAATTTCTCAAAATATTCGTCCATAAAAGAATCATCTTCAGGTTTCATTGGGATTTAGTGGAACGATTCAGATTCATCACCAGCTTTATGGACATCGCGTGATGATGTTTCCTCCACTGTGACCGGAAGCATGACCGATGTTTTTCGATGGTGAGGCACCACCACAGCGGGAAGATCTGCTGGCAAGACGTTTCTTCCTTTTGACAGCAGCTCATCTTCGTGCGACCGTTTTTTGGGTGTAGAGGTTTGGAACATTTTTGAACGATAAATCGTTGTCGCCAAACTACCGATTTGTTCATAGAATGATGTGAAGTGGTCAACACTTCTGTATGGCAGCTGACGGATAGCATGGAATAGACAACCGGTGCTGGATCACAGTCTGCAGCTTTGCTGGAACTGCTGCTGCAGCAGCTTCTTAAAGTAGTCCATTGGAAGAAAAAAGAGTGAAAATCTAGAATATTATGATTGCTCCACTTTACTTACCAAGAAGCAGTTGAATGCCTGATAAATCCATTAATTTACTAATTTTTACTGCTACAAATTTCAACGAAATTGCCGAAAATGTTTGTACCGCCTTGTTTTGTTTTGATATGTCACAATCGCCCGCTTACGACAGAGGGGGAAGACGGGCGAAAATTACCATCAGGGTTTGCAACAAAAAAAAAGATCAAATTCGCCTTTATGTTTTTCTTACTAATTTTGTGAAAATGTTAATTCAAAAGAAAATCTGTGCATTATACGGTTGTAATTTATTAAATAGACTGTTAAGTGAATAAAACTCAGTTTGTTTACATTTTTCAGTTACGCCGTTAATCCAGTACTGTAATGAACTGACTGTTTGTGTGAGTGTGTGAGTGTGTATGTTCATCCATACACACTCACACACTCACACAAACAGTCAGTTCAATACAGTACTGATTAACGGCGTAACTGAAAAATGTAAACAAACTGAACTAATAGAGAAATTACATATTGGTGTGCGTGTTTTCATCTCTTGTGATGCTTCTCATCGTTTTCGTTCTCTGTTTGTTTATGTTCCCTATTTCCTGCATATATTGCATGTAGCCCATTTGTATTTTGTTCGCTTGTTAATGGTATTGGTATTGTTTTGGATATGACACATTTCAAGAAATTCTAATGTTCGTGGTTTGTTAGATCTGTCTACAATTTTCACTTTTTTCGGGTCAAATCGATGTCCTTCCTTGATGCTGTGGTCCATTAAAGCTGTTTTTTTCCCTCAGTGTGGTGATTCGAATGGTCTGATGTTTCTACGCCTTCTTCTAGGAGTCGATCCAGTGCATTGCAGTGAGTTTTAATGTCCACTCATTCTGGTTTTCAATCGGTTGGTCGGTTTTGGCTACCATATAGACTGCTAAGGCGAGAATATCCCCCATTTTCGCCAAACTTCATAACATAGATCACCACGTATATGACAACCCCAATTGGATTTGACAGAGTTAAGATCAATTGAGTATCCGCATTTGAATGCATTCGAGTATCCAACGGTTGCTTAGAACATGTTTGATTCGAATTGCAAATCTTTTGACAGATACGCGTATTTCGACTACAACTTGAAGTCTTTTTCAGTGTTAGTTACTCGTATCAACCGTATAAATTCTTTGAATTAAATTTGGGTTAAAGGAGATTTCTTAACTTGAGGTTTTACCATACATTTTACATCTACGCATGCAGATCAGTGAGATTGAAATTAACGGTGACGATGGCGATATCCATGACTTGTGCACTTCTCCGAACGGAAAGCTCCCCGCTGTCTTAAATGCACAAATCATTACATTCTAAATTATATCAAAAGGAAGGTTGCAATTATGACAATTGATTAAAATTCAAATCCAGCAAATCACATGGCGTTGTTAACGTCAAAACGCCTCTGATTTTTATGTCAAAGGACCAAGTTAAAAAAGCCTGAGTCAGTTTTTTTATACAATACAATGTTCTACATTATGATCCGTATCGTCAGAAATCGTCGAAAAACACGAAGTTTTTTTCTACGTCGGTTTTTATACAGTCGAAACCGACTTACACTTCTTTGTCTTAGGACTTCTCAACTAGGAATACCTTATTGAGGTATTCGAAAACAATTGACCACTGCTTGACATATTGAACTACTATTTGAAGAATTTATTTTCTATCTTTCAGGCAATCTTAAAAACATCGGTATCTACAGTGCTGTTCCGAATAATAACAGTACATGCCGATTTTCACACAAAATGCTCAAATTTGGCATGCTCTAGATTTTTTTCATTTCAAGCAAATTAGCTTAAGTTTTCTCTACGATACCTCAAACATGATTAATTTTGTAATCACAACAATTTTCAGCCGCTGTCGTAAATTTAGATACTAGGTGAAATTTTTCAAAACAATAATAGTTTAAAAAATAATTTCTGCCATTCGTTGAGGTCTTAAATTTCATATCACCTACAAATTGAACAACCTTACCCACACCAAAGCTGTTTAAAATGCTTGTAGCAGATAAATTTTCAAATGTTGTTATTTAGGAAAATTTACCTAGTATCTCAATTTCCGAAAGAGGTCTAACAAAATTTAGAATTGGGAGGTTACACAATTAAACATATTAGTATTTCTGCATGATTTTTGTAAAAGAACAAAACTAGGACATGCCAAAGTTGAGAATTTGTTTAACATGTGCAACTATTATGCAGTGCACCACTGTAAAATAAAAAATAACACTATTCATAATATTGTTTTGAAATGTGCATTCTTCTTACTTTTATACCATGGTAGAAAAAATCTATAAAAAATAATGTAACATATAAACGCTGTCCAAAACTGGAGGACAAAAGGTGCTAGACAAAACTTATAGTTGTCCTCATTTACCTAATTATTTTTTGTTTGCGTTTCAGTAGGATCTTTGTGATATCGTGTTTTGTTTTTTTTTCAACGTTCCGATCCATATTGGATCTTTTCATTGATACTGCTACTGATTTTGATTTATAGTTAGATCATAATTACATTACTTACAACATTTATTTGTAGTTCATCGCGTTTTTTTTTTGAAACTTACTTTAGTGTAAAATGTATGTTATGTTTATATTCGATCAAACTTGCTTGATCCAAAGATTTATTTCATATTCAAAATCAACCAAATCAAATCAAATCATATCTTGTTCTGTGATTGAATCGTCGTCCTAGTATGCACGCAGTTGTGGATCCAAATAATACCAAAACAGAAGAATTAATTTGTGTACCATTTGTTGATTAGTTTATTTTCGCAAGAAATATTCTCACACGACATTGAGAAAGAAACATACTCTCATACATAAAATGCCAGATATTATCAACATTCGTTCCACCAAAAGTAAACCGTCAAAATAAAAAACGGCCACAATGAACTCTGAGATTCGTCTAAACAAGTTCACTTGACACCGGACTCTATGTGATGTCGCGACGCCAAGAAGGCAATCTAATAGAAACTAGTCGTTTGATTGCATACATTGTAGTTTATCCCGTGGCTCCCATCGCCATACCGCTCGTCTATCGTCAATCAGACGCAGAATCCGTTGACTGTGCGTCCCAATTGTGCCAGACGGACCAGACCACAAATCGAGGGTAATTTTCTGGCAAAACTAGCGGAAAATAGCATCGTAAATAGAACCGGGACTCCGTGTCGTCTGCGACTGCGACTATTGATTGGGGCCTAATTTGATCCCATTAGTTTTAGGCAAATAACTCTAATAGACCGGAGCGATTATCCTGTTGAGAAAGATCAGTCGTTGAACGCTGCCTCACCGGAGACTAGGCGATTGACAACTTGTCTTAAACCGGCGATGATGATTATGATGATGACGACCCATTGTCGCCCCTCGCTCTAGGTGAAGTACCATGCTGCTCCTCCTCCGCCAAGCCAAGCCCGAACAGCACTTACAATTATTAATAGCTTTGACATGCATGTCTTGTTGGATATAAAATTCCGCTCGATTGAACGCTATTACACTGATTGAATTAAAAACACCGTTTTCAATTGAAGCCGGCGCGTCGCAATAAGGGTAACACTACATACATAGATGAGAATAGCGAAAGGTAACGATGTCCAATATGTAATCGGATGGAAAATTGATTGACGGAAAGTAGTACACTCGATGACATGAATTGCCCACCGTCCAACAGCTGGAGACTTTGGCAGTACCGCCATTTATATTTTTTTTATCGCTATGCATTGTTATTATAGATTGCAGATCAGTGTTGGATCTGATCAATATTATATAACTGATACACGAAATTCATTTTATCACGTGGCTATTATTCTCACACTCTACAGCTTACAATTATGTGAGTTATGAATGTTTTTGCACGTTTTATTCTGTCCGTTGGAAATAAAATGTCAATCATTTTCTTAAAAGTGTTGATTCATATAGGGAAAGTGTACCAGTTATGGCCATAGCGGTTCCCTATTTGGCCATATGTGAAATTTCGATAAACTTTCATATTTTTTAATATTTTTGAATGTTTTAAATCGAAGATACATCCTTTATCTTGCTGCTAAAACACACAAAACTTTTCCGGAATGTGAAGAAGATTCAAAGTTAACACGTATAGCGAAAATAGGAAACCACTATGGCCATAACTGGTACACCTACCCTATGTATTTTTTTCCTTAACTTTATTTGATTAGCCACTCGTCCACTTTGGGGCTGAATAAGTCTAAGATCTATTTATATTCTGTGTAATCTTGTCCGTCGTTTCATCTCGAGATGCGGAAAGCGTACCTATTGCATGGAGCAGCTGATGTAGTCGCGGTTGCCTACCTATCGGGCGACGTTGTATGTCTATTTCTCCAAGCTATGATCCATTGTTCGATGCCTGGTTTTGTACCGTGTATTTCCAATCGTATGCAGGAATACCTGCGAAGAGGGTCAATTTGTCTCAGTCGCCCTCCGACCACAGTTGAGGATAGATGTGAGGCTCCATCATCGCTCAATATTGTGGATCATTGAGCAACTGGGCGGTTTTTTGTTGGGGGAGGAGTCTGGTAATCGATCCCATGACCATCCGCTTATCAAAGCGAACGTGTAACCAACGGACCCCCCTGCAATTCATGTATGTAGGCAGACAATGATCAAAGATGATGAGTATGCTCTCACTTTACAGAAACACAATTCTTCGATTGTACCCCGTTTGGCATAAAGTCGTTTGGCATAAGGTCGTTTGGCATAAAGCCGTTTGGCATGAAGTCGTTTGGCATAATGGTCGTTTGGCATAATGGTCGTTTGGCATAATGGTCATTTGGCATAATGATTGACTTAATATAAATATCGGCTTTTTAAACTTTTACCGAGATCAACACCACTGACCCCATATCAAAACATTTTGGTAGGTTCTAAATAAGCATGGTGTTTGTTTCTGAAATTCCCAAGCAAGAAATTCAAAAATTGTTGTGACATTAGAGAGCATTACTAAATAAAACTAGTGACGGGTCTCTACAGAACATACAGTATCTTTGAGCTTTTTGAGATATACATATTTGAAAACAGTGAATTGGCAAAGAAAGTTCGCAGTTATTCATCAAGGGAACGCTCATAGAATATTTCGCTGCAGATCAAGCTCTGTCCCAGTTTGACGTAACACTCGATGAAAATTACTTGATAAATAGAATGGATTTTTTTTGGTAAAAATATGAAAAAGATCTAATCCAAAAGATCTATCCAATGCGACTCAAGGCAAAAAATCAGCGTATATACGGGAAGCAGGATAATTTTTCCGTTTAAAAATTTTTAAGGCATATAACGCAAAAAAATATTTTCCACAGCATAGCCAAATGAACAACCACATTTTGAAAAGAAATATTTGTGGCAAACTTTTCACGGTTCAATATAAATTCAAAATTTAGGCAGTGTACACCAAATCACTGTCCTTAATCGAAAGAACGGGAAAAATTTGTGATTGAAATAATATTTTTTCCAGCATATCTCGGAAGGAGATCACGCGTTTGGCCTCAAAAGGTATATGGGGGGCTGAATATTGGCATGGATTCTAAAGTAATTATCATTCTATCAGCACATCTGGCACGAATTAAAAACGGCCAAAATATAAAAATAATTAACATTTAGCTATACTAAATAATAAAATTAAAAACAATATACATAAAGAACAGCCTATTTTAAAAGAAGGCAAAATTTATAATTCAACTAATAGAAGAATGGACGCCAAAAATTATTGCGGAATAATAAAACGAAAATACATAAAAAAATGGGTTCAGAATCATCGAACTGGTTGTGCTACTTTTCACCGAATGCCATTTCCCCGAATGACTGGTTTCCTTGAAAAGTTTGACGAGAAAGAACGATAACAGTCAAAGAAAGAAGTATTCTGTCATTCTCGCTATTCACATATTGGCAAAAAGGCTGAGGACGGTAAAACACGAAAGAACCGACAATTAAATAAAGAAGGGTACATATTAGATGGTCAGTTCGTAAACCACCCTGAAATGTATAAAGTTAGGATAATTATGAGTGCTAAAAACTTTTCGGGGAAGTGGGCTAGTCGGGAACGAGATATTTGGGGAACTGCATTCGGGAACTGGCGTTCGGGGAAACGACATTCGGGGAACCGACATTAGGGGAAAAGTAGCACAACCTATTAAAGTAATTGCAGTATTCGATTTCTCTTTTCGTTGATAATTTGAGCAGATCAATGTTAACGATTGCCGCCCTTTTGTCAGTTGGAAACAAAAAAAAAATATTTTGAAAATATAGCTCCAAAGAACAGCCTATGCATAAAAGAAGGAGAAATTTATTGAAATTTTAAATCAACAGTTTTCATACCCATAATTATGGTTACATCATATTTAGAAAAAAAAAATAGATCAATTAAAAGAAGGGTAAATTTGTGCTAAATATATAAAAATCTTCAGTGCAAAAATTTGATCCAATAGCGAAACTCAAAAGAAGAATTAATATTTGAAAGAAGGGTAATTTATGGATAAATAATTATATACTATCGGCAATAAATTTCCTAATATGGTTAAATTTATTCAAGAGCGAGTGATTGTTGAATAAAGTGTCATTTTGTATCAATTGACTCCAAAACCAACCTGATGTCATCAGAAAGATTCAATACGAACGTAAAAACGAAACATTGAGAAATTCTTGGTTCCAGACTCATTATGCCAAAACGACTTGTATGCCAAACGAACCATTATGCCAACGACTTATGTCAAACGGCTTTATTCCAAATGACAATTATGCCAAACGACTTTATTCCAAACGGCTTTTATGCCAAAACGACTTATGCCAAATGACCTACCACCCATTCTTCTACATTGCAAATAAATTACAGTTTCCTTTAGTTTTTTTTTTTTGAAATGGCTTAAGCAATTCTCCCAGAGATTCAGTATAGGATTCCTACAGAGAACTCTCTAAGAAACTTCAAAAGGTATTGGAATCAAATAGGAATTGTCCCATGATTTCGCAGGGACCAAGCATCCCAAGGAAATTCCAACGGAATTGCGCCAGGAATTCCTACCAAAATTTATCAAAGGTTTCCATTGGAATTTTCCAGTAATATTCTTCAGGAACGATTCAGGTATTCATACAAAAATATCTAAGTGAGCCTTTCCAGGATCGCTCCGCGAAATTTCAAAAAGTTTTTAGGATTTCCTCAGAGATTTCTAAAGGAATCTTCAAAGATTTCTCCAGGAATTTCCCAGGGATCTATACAAGAATTCGGCAGAAATTCCTTCATAAATTCGCTAGATATCTCTTCAAAAAAAAATCTTTGAGAATTCCCCAGGAAATGCAGAGAAAAACTTTAGAAATTATTGCTGGAATGCTCCAGAGATTTTCTTCATGAATTCTCCGGGAAATTTGGGGAAGGAATTAACATAAATATCACCAGATATTCCCCAGAGATCTTTCTACAGGAAATTTTTCGAAAATTCTCCACACATTTTTCCTAAAATATCCCAGTAATTAAAAAAAAATCATCACTATGAATTTTCAAGGACTTTTCAGAAATTCCTTTAGGAACTCTGCAGGGGCTCCCCAGATTGAGAAATACTTTCAGGAATGTCCCAGGATCCCTTCAGGATTCACCAGGGATGTCTTCAGGCATTCTCCAGGCATTTTTTCAAAGAATTCTCCAGGAATTTTCCCTAGAAATTTCTCTAGGACTTTTTTCCTACAGGAATTGCTTCGGCATTCCTACAGGAATTCTCCTGGGATTCCTCCAAGAATTTCCTCCTAGATTCCTCTAGAAAATCATCCGGATTCCCTCCAGGAAATCGTCCGGGATTTCTACAAGAATTCCTCAAGGATTCCTCCAGGAATTCTCCGGGAATCCTCCAGGATTCCTTCGGGATTCCTGCTGGGTTCCTCTAGAAATTTCCCAGGGATTTCTAAAAAAACCCGTAGAAATCTCTCCAGGATTTTTTTTTCTACAGGAATTTCTCCGGAATCCTCTAGGGATTTCTCCGGGATTCCTTAAGAATTTCTCCATGATTCCTCCGAATTTCTCCAGGGTTTCCTCCTGGATTCCTCCAGGGATTCCTCCAGGAATTTCCCAGAGATTTCCCAGAGAACCCCTAGAAATCTCGCCAGGATTTTTTTTTCTACAAGAATTCCTTCGGGATTCCAACAGGAATTCCTTCGGGATTCCTTCAGGAATTCTTCTGGGATTCTTTCATGGATTCCTGCGGGATTCCTCCGAAATTCCTCCAGGAATTCTTCCGAGATTTCACCAAGAATTCCTCCGGGATTCCTCCAGAAAAAAAACTCCGGGATTCTTCCAGGATTCCTCAGAAGGTTCCTCCGGGATTCCTCCAGGATTCCCCCGAGATTCATCCAGGGGCTCCTCCGGGATTCCCCAGGAACTGCTCTAGGAACTCCTCAGAAATTCTTCTTTGATTCTTTCTGGAATTTCAATGCTTGTCTCCAGGAATTTATCATGAATTTCTCTAAAAATTCTCCAGGATACCCCTTGAAATTTCTTCAAGAATTTATCACAGATTCCTCAGATAATCTTCAGGGATTCCTTCAAGAATTCCCTTGCGATTTTTCTAAGAATCCTCCAAAGATTCCTCCAGGCATTCCCCAATTTTACGTCCAGAAAATTATTTGGGATTCCTACCACAGTTTACTAGGTTCCTGAAGAAATTTCTCTACAAGCTTTTGTGGGATTCATCCAGGATTTTTCCTTTCTGGAAGAATTCCTGAGAAATTTCTAAAGGAATTTTCAGAAACTTATTGGGTTACAAAAATCCTCTCAAAATACGTGGGTTCGTGGCCATGCGGTTAGCGGCGTCAGTCGTTTAGGCGTTTTGGCACGAAGCGTGGGTTCGGATTCCCACTCCAGTCGGTGAAAACTTTTCTCAAACGAAAAATTCATCACTGGTCTACTGGGTGTTCGGTATTGTCCGTTGCCTAATGTTCGTGATTGTTCAGTCTGTGCAGCCTCTTGCTGAAGACGGGTGTAAATTGTCTTTTTTTAATAAAAAAAAGAGAAAAAAAAATTATTTTGCATCACCTTGAAGGTTTTCTGCAGGAATTCAAGAAAAAGCCCTGACCAATTGTTGGAGCCATTTATTAGAAAAAGCCTAAAAAATTCCAGTAAAATTTCCTCGAAAAAGTGTTGGAGGAATGCCTGAAATATTCCTGAAAAAACATTAGGAAATTTCCCAGAGAAATGCTTAAAGTAAATTCTAGAAAATCACTGGTAAATTGCCGGAGGAATGTCTGACAGAATTTTTTGAATAATTACTGGAGAATTCCTACCGTATTTCTGTAGGAAATCCCTGAATTATTGGTGCAGGAATTCCTGTGAGAAATCTTTGTAGGAAATTCCGGAGAATTTTCTTAATGAATTCTTGTAAAAATCTTTGGATTAGTTCTTGAAAAGATTTCTGGATAAATCCCTGCAGCATTTCTGGGGAGAATCACTGGAGTATTCATGTAGGAATCTCCCTAGAAAATATGGTATAAGATACAGGGTCATCTCTTAGAGTAATCTTTGCTTGCAAAATGCCTACAGAATAAAAGTATAATTTTCCTAATTCCTAAAATTCTTCAACGATGCCTCTAAACCGTTCGTGAAGCATTTTTCTAGGATATCAACAAATGATTTCGGAGTTCCTCCAAGTACACCCCTGTGCATTTCTCAAACTTCAAATACATTGTTGTAGTATTTAGAAGCTAAGAAAATATTATGATATTGCCTATTGGAATGCTTTGAAGAAATTTGTAAGTTCCACAAGAAATCTCTGAAAGGATGGATTCAGATACAAAGTTTTATAATGATTTTATGCAGAAAAATCTTAAGGATTCATTGGAATAATCTTTGTAAAAATGTTGGGCGCCCCTCGAAAAACTTTTGGAGTTATCCATTGTACTCATCTAAAAAACTTCCAGGAGGAGTAGGTTCCAATTAAATTTCTCTCCCCTTCAGAAACTTCCCAACACAAATTTTTTATCGAGGTATACGTTGCAATAACAAAATACCAGAACGTTGATGATTTGCCAAGGTTTTAAACGCTTTCCTAATTGATGTGTTCTTTTGTCTTCTCAAACGCTTTCATAAAAATAAGTTTTAAGCCGTAGGAATCATTTATTCCAAAAAATCTGTGTGTTTTCAGTTTTTGTTTAAAAAAAAGT
>NW_018735903.1:0-26589 GCF_002204515.2 Aedes aegypti
TGCGAGATTTTTGCCTCAGTGTAATACAAATGCATATACTTATCATTTTCACAGAAGTAGCTGCGGGAAATTTCCAGCCTCTGGTATATTTCAGTCATGGGCGAATTTCAAGCTGAGAGTCGTAGGTTTGAAATCCTATCGGGCGAGGATCTTTCCAGGTTGGAAATTATCTCGACTTCCTAAGCATAGAGTATCTTTGTGTGCTTGCCACAACAATATACACATGCGATATTGAAAAGGGCCCTATTTAACTCCCAAAACTTGCACTACTATTTCAAAATACGAATAGAGTTTGCTATTTGAGTGTTTTCTTTCAAGGACTGAAGCCAGAATTTTGTTTACTTCGGTGACTCTGAAAATTTTGCACTTTGTAATTTGCATTGTCCAGTATTGGAGGACTTAATAATGCAACTTGTTTTAAATTGATTTTTGTATGTTTCAGCCCTAGGCATAAATTCATGTGAGTAATAGCAGCTTATCAAAACGTTGAATCTAACTTATTTAGCACCAAACGACTCAAAAGGCTAATCGAGGATCAATTATTTGTTATTATTTTAATATTAAGAAATTACTCAGAAAAATACTTAATTCATCAAAATACGTGAAGTAGTGAGAATAAAAAGTAAACATCCATAAGGGCAATCGACAAAGGCCTGAGTAATTCCGGAACCAGAGCATTCACAGACACGCACGCACGCATCCATACCCAAAGTAGCCTGACAATCATGATTTATTCAGCAGGCAAGCGTCAATAAATAATGAGCAATATTGTACGTTCCTCGATTTCGATTATTTATGTTGTGGATGTGGACTCGGTGAAAGCTTACTTTTTTTATGTCCTCTCCGGAACGTCCACCGGGAGTCCACCTGCACCGACCACAGTTTGACATAGGGAATCTTCTACAGGTACCGCTACAAAAAGTGTCGAAGCCTGAAAGTGTCCGAGCCTTGATAACGTTATTTTGCTTTATTTTTCCAACCTCGTATCGCGTTGGGGAACTGGGTGCCTTTCGGAACAAGTGCGAAGTGCATACTATTTATAGCAGGCCTACCCAACCTTTTTGGCTCTTCTTCTACATAAATGGTTGGTTTCGTTCGCAAGAATAGACCAATATTGAACAAAATTGGTGTAAAATGAAAGCTTTGAAGTATATCTGTCTAATCCATGCTGAAAATTTTAAAATTTTATATATCTCTTCGCTAGCTATGCAAGTAAAGGCAAAAATCAGTCCGGCCCGCGAGCCGGATCATTTTTTGGACTTAATTGCATCGGTAGCAAAGTGGTTGAAAAAAAAAATGCAGCATGGATTAGACAAATATACTAACAAGCTTTCATTTGAGACTAATTTTGTTCTTATCGGTCTATTCCGGCGAACGCACCAACCATTTATGTCGAAAAAGAGGCAAAAAGGTTGGGCAGGCCTGATCTATAGCAAATGATGCAGAAAAGATATATTATACTACCGTGAAAATAGAGTTATCAAGAGTTCAACTTCTTTAAATCTTCTATTATGTCTTCATTCATACACGGTTCTGGAAACCCGGATCATCCCAAAAGTAATTTTTCATTGTATTTTCTGTATCCAATTAAAATCATTGCTATACACTTATATCAATTACCAACCAACTAACCATTACATATACTTTGCAAACGAATTTATGTTAAATTTGCAAAAAAAAAGTTATACGTCTTCTCGGTGAGAATTGAACTCACGACTCCCTGTTACCCCTACAGCACGAGAGAACTCATGGACGCAGAAATTAACCTGAATTAGATTTCAAACCAATAATTTCCAAAAGCGCACCTCTTTCGGAAGAATTAGATGCCAAACCGAACACAACGCTATCTTTTGTAATGGCTAGGCGAGAGCGTAGTATTTATTAGCTAATCGCCAACGACGTGCTGGATGAGATTTGTATAGTACGGGCTCCCAATGGGTCGCGATGTTCTCAAACGACCGGTAACGGATTGCTCGATAAATACTTTTTAATTATGATTTATCGATTTCGGCTAACCACTCGGGTGGTAGTTTTAACAACTACCGAAAAACTAAACATTACGTTTACTTTGGAATTGGACTTAATGCGCAAATTGATGTGAAATTTGCGAAAAAGTGGCAAGGTTTTCCCGGTGAGGATATGTTTGCATATATGCATACAAACTTTCTCAAACAAAGAACATCTATCCAGATGATATTCCCTAAACATTGCGATCCGGTATGTCCATACTGAATCGATTTCTCAGGTGTGAAAAAGTGACCGTTTTTAATAATTCGATACAATTTCTCGGACTTCTACACCAAATACAAATAAATGACATCTGAAATTTTATGATAACTCATGTTTGAATATCTTTTGCCAGAATCAGACTCAGACCATATTTGAGGGGAGGCGATGTAAGATGTTTTCTTCTAATCTTGACTTATTTGCATGATCTTTAAAAATACGACGAAACTTGTAAGGTACTGGGGCCCAGATAGCCATAGCGCCAAACGTGCAGCTATTCAGTTAGACCATGCTGGTGGTCGTTGGTTTTAATCCCACCAGTCGAGAATCTCTTCGGGTTGCAAATGTTTTCGACTTCCCAAAGCATAGAGTATCTTCGTACCTGCCACATGATATACTCATGGAAAAATGGTCAGTTGGCAAAGAGAGCTCCCAGTTAATAACTGTGGAGCACTAAGCTGAGAAGCAGGCTCTGCCCCAGTTGAAACGTAAAACCTGAATATGCATTTAGGCCAATTCAAGCCATTTCAAACCTATTTAAGCTCTGAGAGAGAGGAAACAGCTGGCTTAGATTGCGAGCTCCCAAAAGTCAAGGAAACCTGTCATCAACTGTCACTGGAAAACCGCACATTCGAAGGGCAGAGCGTAAAAAACCGCCAGTCTCCTCTCTCTCAGTTTAAGCTATTTAAGGCGTTTTAAACCCCTCTAAGCTGTTTTAAGCCATTTTCAGTCACTGCAACCATTTTAAATCGTTTTAAGCAACTTCAAGCCTTTTTAAGCGGTTTAAAGCTGTTTCAAGCAATTTTAAGCTGCTCTAAGTCATTATAAGCAGTTTTAAGCTTTTTTGAGTTGTTTAAAGGTATTTAGACCATTTTAAACTTTTTTTTAAGACACTGACACGGTAATGCTTCCAGTGGGCATATATGCCCTTTGAAGGAAGCACCACACTAGACAACGGACTAGCATGCAACGCCCAGTGGCACAGTCGGAAAACATTTCTCACGAAAAGTGTACCGGCCTGAAGTGGGAATCGAACCCACACTCCTTAGCACGATGCGGCTAAATGCCTGGTGACACTAACCACACGGCTACGAAGCCCACAAACTTTTAGAGCAATTTAAGGCCATTTCCACCCATCTCAAGCCGTTTAAGCAGTTTTAATCCGTTCCATTAAGCCACTTTAAACAGTTTAAATCCGTTTTTGGCCACTTAACCGTTTTAAGCTGTTGTACGCAATTTAAACCATTTAAAGCCATTTGAAACCTTTTTCAGCAATTTGAGGACATTTGAAGCCGTTTTAAATTAATTAAAGCAGTTTTGGGCCATTTCAAGCCATTTTAAATAATTTTAGAAATTTCTCAGCAATTTTAGCCGTTTTGAACCGTTTCAAGACGTTATGAGCTGTTTTAAGCAATTCTACCCCATTACCGCGAATCCCATCAATGCTATTTCCCCGTATTTTCAATTATCTCGAAATGATGACAATGCTGGCATTTCCACATGATACTGGAATTCTGGGTAATTTCATTCGGTTTACAACCCATTCACAAAATTCATAACGATGAAGGGGATGGGTGGGTATCCTCGTGATGTTACAGTTTATACGAAATTTGTAGAATATCCATACAAAACCCGTTACGTTGGGGTGGGTGGGTGTCAAAAATGGTAATTTTCGGCGTTATGAAACTTGTGAATGAACCCTTAATAGTATTCGGGGTAAATGCATTCGGGGTAATGGGGTAGTACCGTTTTAAGCTGTTTTAGGTCATGTTGACGCCTGTACACCCAACCCCCCTCACGGAGTCGGAAGTGCAACTTTGACCCTGAAAAATTTCTAGTTTTCAAAAAAAAAAATCAGCAATGGATTTGGACACTATTCAAGATTGGATTTTTGAAATAGTTACGTCTACCCAGGGCCGGATTTACAAATGTTGGGGCCCCGGAGCCAGAGTCTTGTGGTGTGTGTGTGTGTTATAAAATCCACCTCCCTCTGACTGGCAGTGCTTTTATGGAAGAAAATTGTATGCATGTATTTATTGATACCCTTCGATATCTGTATATCTGCAGACAATTTTAGCCCAGGAGATGAAAGGTGATAGCTCTACTGAAATTCCAACGACCCATTTCAAGAATGGCAGTTAATACACACACATTCTGAGGTCATTTTCATTTACAGTAAGCCCCGCATAAAAACACCCAGATATCAAATGGGGATATCTGAAATGTTTTTACACTTCCCGAATCGAAAATGAAATTTTCGAAACTGGCACGTATTTAGTTTTAAATGGTAATAGTAATAGATGAGTAAGTAATAATAAGGAATGATTTTACCAGAATGCACTGCTGTTTTTTCCGTCGCCGCACTGTGCTAACCGTACAATACTATACACTTTTTCACTGCACTACGCGCGTAACATGATCGATTCTGACCGCATCACCCGCCTCTGCAGGAGCGAACATCGCGGTCAGAGGATCTCACACTACTGAATAAGCCCGCGAATCACGCCACTTTTTCCCCCCCATTGTACAGCGCGCGTAACACGATTAATCCTGCTTGACTGCTTCACCCGCCCCCCGCAGGAGCAAGCGTCACAGTCAGAGGATCACACACTACTCGGGCCCCGGAGCCAGAGTCTTGTGGGGGCTTTTTTCCCAGAAAATGATTTTGACGTTGTAATACAGTGGTCATTAAAATGCGGCCGGACCTGGGATCGAATCCCATCCCCGACATAGTCACTTATGACGTAAAAAGTTATAGTGACGACTTCCTTCGGAAGGGAAGTAAAGCCGTTGGTCCCGAGATGAACTAGCCCAGGGCTAAAAATCTCGTTAATAAAGTCAAACCAACCAACCAAAATGCGGCCCTTGAAAGGGTTTTGTACGGCGAAAGGATTTTGAATGTTAATATCATGTGGCACGTTTATGTTGTAAATTCTAAATTACAGGATTCAGATCGCTTCGTTTTTGCAAACGTTCTTTAAAATCTTGGTCAATTTATCTGTGTTTCTCCATGTTGGTCAATCCAATAACTATCAGTAATTATCGAGAAATTTACTGTAATTTATAATAAGCTCATGAGCATATTAAAATTGGTTTGAGATCATTAAATTCTTCAAATCTAGCAGTTATCTTGAAACAAAAAAGAAGCTTAAGTTAACTAAAATGCTTCCAAATTTCCTCAGATTACAAAAAAAACGATAACTCAGACAGCCTGTTTTTGATGAAATTTTAATATAGACAGCATTTTTAAAGTTAAATAGGCCTCAAAAGTCTTACAGGAAAGTACGCAGATTTATGTATTGATTTCTATGTTTTAATTCGGCAAATGAAATCAAAAATTTAAGGAATCCATGAAATTTATGAAAATTGTGGCAAAAATAGTCAAATGCTTCATGGCATAGATGAGTAAAATGCATCATGGTTTTAATAATTTTGTTCTCCTGTCAAGTGTATAAAAGAACCCAGGTACTCGTCCCTATGTTTAAACAAATATTTATAATCTCACAGGAAGCCGTTTAAATAAATTCTCTCTGGCCCGCCAGATCTGTTAGGCTGAGTTCCACTGCTAAAGTATATTCTAATAGGTATTTTCTTTAATAAGTTTTATGCTTAATGTTCTGGATAAGGTTCCCATTACCAGAATTTAGATTGACTGCTTTAAAACCCCCATAATCACAAGTTGGGCTCGATGGGTCTATGTGACAAAAGACTACTTTTGATATAAGAATGCAAAAATGGCAACTTTGGCAAAGAAAGCTCTCAGTTAATAACTGTGGAAGTGCTCATAAGAACAGTCAGCTGAGAAGCAGGCTCTGTCCCAATGGGACGTTAATGCCAAGGAGAAGAAAAAGAATATGTAGTTTTTTTTAACATTGATTTGCTTGTTTGAGTGTAGTAAACATGTATGAGCAGAAATTGAAATTTTTGATTGCACTCAAAATTTGTTTTACTTTAAATGTTACAAAAATCCCTATTTTTTGAACCCTTTGTTTTGTAACTCAAAATTCAATGTTAAATTAATTGTGAAAATCAAGTAAACAAGTTTGAGTAAGAAAGTAAATATCCGATTACACTCAAAATTTGGGTAGACGCATCAATTTCAAAAATCTTAAAATGAACATCAATCTTGAATAATGTCCGGTTCCATTGCTGATTTTTTTTTTTGATAATCGTCTCGAAAACGACACGGATATGCATGATCAAATTTACACTTCCAACTTTTTTGGACCCTTGATAGTTGGCGTAAGTTTTCAGCCCATTGGTTAAAAAGAGATAAGGCATTTTAAGCCATTTGTAACTATTTTCAGCAATTTCAGGCTGTTTTAAGCCAAACTAAGCCATTTTAAGCAGTAATAAGCCATAATAAGACAATCTTAGCTAAGTCATTTTAAGCCATATGAAATCGTTCATATTAAGCTATTTTAGCAATTTCAAGCAATTTTAAGGCGGCATCCACAAATTACGTAACTCTACAGGGGGAGGGGAAGAGTAGGCTCAAGCGTTACGGCTCATACAAACGTTTGAAATTTTTCATACAATGAGCGTAACGGAGGGGGGAGGGGTCAAAAAAATTCAACTTCAGCGTTACGTAAAAAATGGACGCTGCCTAAGAAGTTTTAAGCCGATTTAAGAAATTTTAAGCCATTTTGAACTTTTACAGCAATTCTAAGCCGTTCTAGGTCATTTCAAGCAAGCCAAGTTAGACCGTGTTAAGCGTTTTTTAAATCGTTTCAAGTCGTTTAAAGCTGCCCTAAGCCATTTAAAGCCATTCAAAGTCATTTGAAACTTTTTTCAGCGATTTGAGGACATTTGAAGCCGTTTTAGGCCATTTTAAGCAATTTTAAAACTTTCTCAGCAATTTTAAGCGGTTCCAGGCCAATTTAAGCCATTTTAAACAGTTTTTAGCCATGACTCTATCAGCAATGTCAAACCATTTTAAGCCGTTTTGAGCAATTTTAGGTCGTTTTAAGCTATTTCAAGCAATTTTAAGCCATTGCTACCGTTTTGATTCATATTACGGACAGCTTCAAATTCCGGACACTCTCGTTTGTATGGGAAACATTTCACACGAAATGTTTCAATTTTCGCCATTCAAAAGTTCTCATTTTTGAGGCTCGTTTTATTAGGTTTTTTCCATGAATATCATTGCAAATTTATAATGCTTAACTACCTTAGACGTCTCTTAAGTGGTTGAACGATTTCAATTGATGATTTGACTGTTCCGTTAATGATTATCATGAGCTGTCCGTAATTCGAATCAAAGCGTCCGGAATATGAGGCAAAAGTGAGGGAGCTTCCGGAATAAGAATCATGAAAAATGCCACACGTTTTGATTTATTTAAAATTATTCAAGTTGCGGACGCGTATTCTTTACCCACCATCCGAAAGTTAAGGGCTTCCGACGCTCGATAACGCTAAAAAATCATAAAGAATGATTTATTTTGTATGGTCCAAGCTGGGTTGTACTTCACTGAGGCCTTAAGTGTCCGTAATATGAATCAAAACGGTATTAGTGTTAAGTCGTTTTAGGCCGTTTTAGGCAATTTAAGCTTTTTTTTTAGCAGTTGTAAGCCGTTTTAAGCCATTTCAATCCGTTTCAGCCTTTTTCAGCCATTTCAAGCAGTTTTAATTTTGGCGTCAGAATCTGCAAAATAAACGAGATAAGTTAAAAACAAACAATTTTAAGCCGTTTTAACGCTCAACGCTCCGTCATCGTAATCATCGTCATCATCGAAACTTCAAAAGCAGTTTTTCTGTTCAAAACCTCAAATTATTCGATGAAAATGCGTTCACTGTGTTTCGGCTGGAGAATAGAATACAGTGAACACATTTTCCTGTGAATTTTCTTGATTTTGAACGAAAAAACTGCTGTTGTAAATTCTGAAATCAATGACGGATCCTGCCCCCTTAAGCCTTTTTGGGCCGTTTTTGGTCAAGCTGGTTTAAGCCGTTTTCAGCCATGTTAGGCAATTTAAAGCCATTTTTATTTTAGCAATTTCAAGCAGTTTCAAGCCGATTTAAGCTGTTTTAAACCATTTTAATCCGTTTTAAGTCATTTTAGGCCGATTTAAGCTATTTTAAGCCATTACAACCCATTACTAATCACTTTAGGCTATTTAAAGCCATTTTAAGCGGATTTAAATGGTTTAAAGAAGTTTGTTATTTTAAGCCGTTTTTGGCTATCTTACGCAATATAAAGCCGTTTTAAGCAATTTCAAGCAGTTTTAAGCAATTTTAATCAGTTTTTAGCCGTATTTAGCTATTGTAAGCCGTTTAGATGGATTTAGTTTCATTTCTTTATAAATATTCCACTAAACAGCTCGAACTTATTACGTATTTTGGTAATAAAATGTCGGCCAGTAAAAAAACAACTGTTTTAATTAAGGATTGAAGACTGCAAGCTTAAAATTCCTGCAATATTCGAGAGGATCAACTGTTATCCAGAAATAATAAGCGGAGAAATACAAGTATTGAATCTGAGAAACTCGTGTAAAACAACTCAAATGTTTAATCGAAATATGGCTTTCGATGCACTGTGTTTTATTATGTTCATAACTTTTTAGTAGGATTTTTTACATTTTTCATGTCTTCTACAAAGTTGTTAGATATCTTAAAACGCGTGTTTTTCTGAACATTGCACCTCTCTATCTCTTAAAGTAAAGGAATGATCGGTTGAATTCCTTTGAATAAGGCTTACTTGTTTGATAGTAAAAACCCATGCATAACCGCTTATAGACAAAAGGTTTTATCAACTGCCCGAAAGGGGAGATATGGTACTTTCATGATTTGTAAGAGTTGTCCTGCGCCATTTTGCGCCGAAGCCAGTTATAAGGGCCTTTTCTACCCCTTGAGAAAAGAGTAATTCATGGAAAATGAATGAAAAAGACAAAATTCAACACAATGCGATGGCACCATTTATCTGTATTTTATTTATGGTCTTAGGATTACCAAAATTTATGGTCTTAGGATTACCAAAATAGCTGAAAATGTAGTCGAGCTTTATTTGTATCATAAGAATTTAAAAAAAAATATATAGGAGAATAATCCATATAAATTGATTTAATTAAATACCCTATTTTTTATGCTCTGTGAAATCGAGAAAATTTACAAGACTCGACTTTCTGATATTCGAACCCAACACCCCCAGCATAGTTTTGCTGAGAGCCTGCACATGGACCGTCACGGCTATTTTGGCCCCACAACGTATGTTATCGGATGCAAATCTATTTCATGAAATGCTTGCATTGTACATGCAATTCCAACTGTCAAATAGAAACACATCTCAACACTAACCCTTTTTTGTGTGTGCTCGGTTCGTTCCCATTTTTTTTCCGATCCAATAGATTGTCCCAACTGAATAACAGGATGTCACAGGCCTGGAGACGCAAATTTGTAGTTTTTGGAGGGTAAAATCTCGTCAGCACACTGTTAACGCTGTTTATGCAAGAAAAGCTTTTCACGGGGCAGCTAAAATGTAGGTAGAGTGATTCGGGGCAAAAGTTCGCAGTGGGTTTTTTCTGCACACTAGAAAGCAACTGGCAAAATGTTGCAGCATTGACTGGGTTTGACACCTTAATAGGTCAGCTGTTCATATTAATGACAACAAGCAGTTTAATCGAAGATATTAATACATTTTTGTTTAATTTGTTCTAATTTAATATTTAAAAATTGTTCAAAAAAGGTTAAGAATTCTAAGAAACCCTTGTAATATTTTAAGTGTTATAGGGTAGAACTGTAGGGTAGATTTGATTAGATATAAAAAGTTTAAGACCTTTAGTAGAAGACAATTTTGTTACTGAAATATTTTATGTGTTCATGAGCTTCCTCGCACAAAATGCTATGTTTCTGAGTTCATCAGTGCATTTTGTTTCGTTTCACAGACTTGTTCAAAACAACTCGAATCAATCCGTAGCAGCTAGCAAATCATGTTTGTTTTCATTAGTAAAGTCACATAAGATAACAGATTAATTAGCTATGAAATCTTTACGTTCACATTGTATGCTTAATCTCATCATATAAAATATACACCTAATTTGCCTCCACTTATGTACGTATAGGGCCTTTTAAAACACCTTATACGAATTCTTTTCACATATAAGTATCGCATAACGCAAAAGATGACATCATTATGTACATTCTTATTGTCTCGGTAACACCAGAAATATCCAAAACTTGGCGTTTATGATTATATTTCTTTAAATACAAATAAAACTTTAAAGAATGTAGCAAAATGTTGAAGCTAATATGTTGAGGTATAATATTAGCTTCAACATTTTGCTACATTCTTTAAAGTTTTATTTGTATTTAAAGAAATATAATCATAAACGCCAAGTGCTTTTAATCCAATAGATATCTTCTGTGAAGGTTTTAGGGTGTGAACCTTAGCCCCGCATTACTCTAACTCTATGAGCGAATATGTGTGTGTGGGCAGGTGGTCGTTAAGCAGCGTGTCCATCACAGGAATAACAGCAGCTATCTGGTCGGTTGCCTTTTTTTCCAAACTGTAAATATTGAATGTGTCACAGGAAATGCTGTTGTGTTGCTGATAACATGCACAGAGCGTAGTCGGTTCTCGGAAACACAATTCCTATCCGTGTAGCTGGAGATTACCTAGGGAAAACACCGGAGAGGTGCGATAGGGCACAAACGCTTACACTCACAGAAACAGAAACAGATAGGAGTAAGCAGGTTGGTGGTGAAGGTTTTATTTGCTGGCCTGTCCAATTTGGAATTTTGTTTGCGATGCCATCAGTTCGCTCCCGTTGCGATGTGTCATGTTTGTAATGAATCAATTGAATAATTGGGAGTTCGAAGCGCAATGACAATTTGATGGCCGGTCCATGACGGTGCACTTTCATGATAAATTCTAGGGCAGCGTGTTTGAGTAGACTATACTAACAACTACGATTTATCGACTAGTTTTGTAATGATACAAATTACTGACCATTTGTTAGCAATTGTTATAACAAGTAGTTGAATTTAATTTCAGCTTTGTTAAGATAACTTATGTGATAAAGTGTCTACCAAATACAACTCATCTACACCCCCGTGCAAAAGTTTGGGGTCACTCCCTAAAAACATACAGTTTTTTTAAATTACAAAAATATAGGTACCTAAAAAGAAAACTTTTAATGGTTCGACACTTCAAGTGTAGACTTGCGAAAGGTTCACTTTATTCAACAAACTTTGAAAGGTTCTTCACCTCAAGTGTCGGCATAACTTTTCTCTTCATAGATATTGTTCATATCCAATGAAAATATTATATTTACAGTGTCGGACATATAAAATGCACCAAAGCCATTTTCCCATACAAAATAGTCAACTTCAGAGGGCTATATCTCCGCCGTTTCTCAACCGATTCTTTTTATTTTTTCTTTGACGAACCACAAATTATCTCAATTTTTGATACCTATTGAAAAAGTTGTAATTGGTTGGTAAATGGCTGGGCATGGCGTACCATTGGTACCTCGCGTACCTGAAGGAATAAAATAGACCCCTTTGTGCGGTCCTTAGCCTCTTGCCCAGCAACTCCTATCCCTACCTCCTCGCGGTACTGGCCGGGGTACGAGTAACCTTAGGGAAGATCGGGTAGCCAACCCCCGGTGGGAACTTTGGTCGTATGCTGACAGGGAAGGGGGGGTTTGCTTGTGCTTTTGCTTCTGCAAACCTTGAGCGTCTGTACTCCATGTTAGGAGCGGCTCACAACAGCGTCTGTTCCCCATGTCAGGGGCGGCTGATCATCGTCCGAGTGCCAGAGAAGGACTCTAAGCTAAACTGCGCACTATGGTCCTCCGAACATTTAGGGGGAATGGTCCCTCCGGAAATCTAGGGGGTTGGTGTCAGGCCCTGCAAGCCAGCCGTAAAAAAATCAAGCAACGAATAATCAACGAGAGAATACGAACCGGGACAATCGGCGAAGACCACAGCGACGTAAAGGGACTAGCGATTGGAAGCTCGGTACGTGGAACTGTAAATCTCTCAACTTCATCGGGAGCACACGCATACTCGCCGACGTGCTGAAGGGCCGTGGATTCGGCATCGTAGCGTTGCAGGAAGTGTGTTGGAAGGGATCAATGGTGCGAACGTTTAGAGGTAACCATACCATCTACCAGAGCTGCGGCAATACACATGAGCTGGGAACAGCTTTTATAGTGATGGGTGATATGCAGAGGCGCGTGATCGGGTGGTGGCCGATCAATGAGAGAATGTGCAAGTTGAGGATCAAAGGCCGGTTCTTCAACTTCAGCATAATAAACGTGCACAGCCCTCACTCCGGAAGCACTGATGATGATAAAGACGCTTTTTACGCGCAGCTTGAACGCGAGTACGACAGTTGCCCAAGCCACGACGTCAAAATCATCATAGGAGATCTAAACGCTCAGGTTGGCCAGGAGGAGGAATTCAGACCGACGATTGGAAAGTTCAGCGCCCACCGGCTGACGAACGAAAACGGCCTACGACTAATTGATTTTGCCGCCTCCAAGAATATGGCCATTCGTAGCACCTACTTCCAGCACAGCCTTCCGTACCGATACACCTGGAGATCACCACAGCAGACAGAATCGCAAATCGACCACGTTCTGATTGATGGTCGGCACTTCTCCGACATAATCGACGTCAGGACCTATCGTGGCGCTAACATCGACTCTGACCACTATCTGGTGATGGTCAAACTGCGCCCAAAACTCTCCGTCGTTAACAACGTACGGTACCGACGGCCGCCCCGGTATGACCTAGAGCGGCTCAAGCAACCGGATGTCGCCAGCGGCATACGCGCAGCAAACTCGAGGCTGCATTACCGGAAGAGGGTGAGCTGGACGAAGCCCCTCTTGAGGACTGCTGGAGAACAATAAAAGCAGCCATCAACGATGCAGCTGAGAGTAACGTCGGGTACGTGGGACGGAGTCGACGGAACGATTGGTTCGACGAGGAGTGCCAGGAGGTTTTGAAGGAGAAGAATGCAGCGCGGGCGGTCATGCTGCAGCAAGGGACCCGGCAGAACGTGGAACGCTATAAACAGAAACGGCAACAGCAGACCCGCCTCTTTCGGGAGAAAAAACGCCGCCTGGAGGAGACGGAGTGCGAGGAGATGGAACAGCTGTGCCGGTCTCAGGAAACGCGTAGGTTCTATCAGAAGCTCAACGCATCCCGCAACGGCTTCGTGCCGCGAGCCGAGATGTGCAGGGATAAGGATGGGAGCATTCTGACGGACGAGCGTGAGGTGATCGAAAGGTGGAAGCAGCACTTTGACGAGCACCTGAATGGTGCTGAGAGCACAGGCAATGAAGGACGGGACAACGGAGGAAATGCCTTCGTCAGTACTGCGGAAGATGGAAACCAACCAGCCCCCACTTTGAGGGAGGTTAAGGATGCCATTCACCAGCTCAAGAACAATAAAGCTGCTGGTAATGATGGTATCGGAGCTGAACTCATAAAGATGGGTCCGGAAAGGCTGGCCATTTGTCTGCACCGGCTGATAGGCACAATCTGGGAAACAGAACAGCTACCGGAGGAGTGGAAGGAAGGGGTAATCTGCCCCATCTACAAGAAAGGCGACAAGTTAGACTGTGAGAACTTTCGAGCGATCACCATTCTAAATGCGGCCTACAAAGTATTATCCCAGATCATCTTCCGTCGTTTGTCACCCGTAGTAAACGAGTTCGTGGGAAGTTATCAAGCCGGCTTCGTTGACGGCCGATCGACAACGGACCAGATCTTTACTGTACGGCAAATCCTCCAAAAATGTCGTGAATACCAGGTCCCAACGCATCACTTTTTCATCGATTTCAAGGCGGCATACGACAGTATCGACCGCGTAGAGCTATGGAAAATCATGGACGAGAACAGCTTTCCCGGGAAGCTCACGAGACTGATAAGAGCGACGATGGAAGGTGTGCAAAATTGTGTGAAGGTTTCAGGCGAACACTCCAGTTCGTTTGGATCCCACCGGGGACTACGACAAGGTGATGGACTTTCGTGCCTGTTGTTCAATATTGCGCTAGAAGGTGTTATGCGGAGAGCCGGGCTTAACAGCCGGGGTACGATTTTTACGAGATCCAGTCAATTTGTTTGCTTCGCGGATGATATGGAACATCGTCGGCCGAACATTTGAAAAGGTGGCAGACCTGTACACCCGCCTGAAACGCGAGGCAGCAAAAGTTGGACTGGTGGTGAATGCGGCCAAGACAAAGTACATGCTAGCTGGTGGGGCCCAGATAGCCGTAGCGGTAAACGCGCAGCTATTCAGCAAGACCAAGCTGAGGGTCGTGGGTTCGAATCCCACCAGTCGAGGATCTTTTCGGGTTGGAAATTTTCTCGACTTCCCAGGGCATAGAGTATCTTCGTACCTGCCACACGATATACGCATGCAAAAATGGTCATTGGCATAGTAAGCTCTCAGTTAATAACTGTGGAACTGTGCTGTATCAAAAGAACACTAAGCTGAGAAGCAGGCTTTGTCCCAGTGGGGACGTAATGCCAGAAAGAAGAAGAAGAAGCTGGTGGGGCCGAGCGCGACAGGGCTCGCTAGGTAGCAGTGTTACGATAGACGGGGATCCGTTCGAGGTGGTCGACGAGTTCGTCTACCTTGGATCCTTGCTGACGGCTGACAATAACGTTAGCCGTGAAATACGGAGGCGCATCATCAGTGGAAGTCGGGCCTACTATGGCCTCCAGAAGAAGCTGCGGTCAAAAAAGATTCACGCCCGCACCAAATGTACCATGTACAAAACGCTCATAAGGCCGGTAGTCCTCTACGGGCATGAAACGTGGACGATGCTCGAGGAGGACCTGCAAGCACTTGGAGTCTTCGAACGTCGGGTGCTTAGGACGATCTTCGGCGGTGTGCAGGAGAACGGTGTGTGGCGGCGAAGGATGAACCACGAGCTCGCCCAACTCTACGGCGAACCCAATATCCAGAAGGTGGCCAAAGCTGGAAGGATACGATGGGCAGGGCATGTTGCAAGAATGCCGGACAGCAACCCTGCAAAGATGGTGTTCGCTTCGGATCCGGTTGGTACAAGAAGGCGTGGAGCGCAGCGAGCTAGGTGGGCGGATCAAGTGCGTATCGATTTGGCGAGCGTGGTGCAGAACCGAGGATGGAGAGATGCGGCCACGAACCGAGTATTGTGGCGTGAAATTGTTGATTCAGTGTTGTCTGTGTAGATGTTAACTAAATAAATGAATGAAAAAGTTGTAAGAAAACTATTGATTCAAAAGTTACAGATAGGGTGAATTTTGACACAAAAAAATGCACCAAGACAAAAAGTGATGTAGCAGACAAACTACACGTCGTACCATTTTGCTGTCTTGGGCACATTTGGTCCTTATCACTCAATGATCAAATGCGCTGAAGATACCAAGATGATTCGACCCATATTTTTTTTGCTACACCACTTTGTGTCTTGGTGCATTTTTTATGTCAAAATTCAACCTATCTGTAACTTTTAAATCAATAGTTTTCTTAAAACTTTTTCAATAGTTATCAAAATTGAGATAATTTGTAGTTCGTCAATGAAAAAATGAAAATAATCGGTTGAGAAACGGCAGAGATATAGCCCTATAGCCTTTTGTATGGGAAAACTGCTTAGGTGCATTTTATATGTCCGATACTGTACATATAAGCATGTTTATATCTCACAAATAATTATTTATCATGGTCTAATCGCTTATCAAAGTGAATTCTGTGACCCTACGATCCTCCCCATTAACAAACATCCCTCCCAGTAACCTTTGTGGAGATGCAGAGGCAAACATGGTCTCCAAATAGCAAAGGTTACACACTAACATTCCTTCCCCCAATCCCACCTGACTGCAACGACGTGGCCGGCGCCGTTATTGACCATGTATAAATAGAGGCACTGAATTATGCACAATTAAGAAGATTATGGCCAATCCCAGCCTAACTTCTAGTTGATTTTTTGTGCATTTTCACTGACTTCGGTCAATCACGGAATAGCAACCATTGATATGTGTAGTTAGTCTAAGCTAAGCTAAGCTTAGCTAAGGGTAGTGCATCTTAAATGCAGCCTGCAAAGTATTATCCCCGATCATCTTTCATCGTCTGTCACCTGTAGTAAACAAGTTCGTAGGAATTTATCAAGAAGGAAGATCGACAACGGACCAGATCTTTCTTTTCTTCTTCTTTTTGACATTACGTCTTCATTGGGGCAGAGCTTGCTTCTCAGCATAATGTTCTTATTGACACTTTTACAGTTACTAACCCGTCTACCTAGCTTCGAGCTTTATTTTTTACCACAAAAAAATGTTCAAATCGCGAGTACTTGTTTGTTTCTCAATATTTTGACACCATGTTTTTCACAAGTTCTCAAAAAACTCTTCTAGATTGAAAACCAGTGCACTATGAACCAGAAAGCAGTTTTACGCGGAAAGATGCATTTTGAGCTTTAGAATGAAACTTTCGTTGAAAACGGTCTTCTACAAAGTTGTTTGTATTAGTTATGCCCTTTCTTTGTTGTTATTGAAAATTAGAGTGGACCGCATTTTCATAGAAATTGTGTACCTAACTTTCTTATTCGTAGAAATTATATTATACATGCTTCAGCAAAGTTGTAGACCTTAAAATTTCAAGCAACTTTACCAAAAAAAAATTTTGTATCATTCAAATTGACCGGTTTAAATTTTTTTTCCTACGGTGGCATACGGTGGTCCGAATAAAACTGGTTTTCTGGATCTAGCGTTTTCAATTCAAATAATTCATCAAAGTAGTCTATGAAACACTTTTAAAGCCGACATGCCGACTTTGATTGTGAATATCTCTCATTGGGGCAAACATAAAAAATATCTTTTGACGTCATTCAGAAGACAAAATAATATTGTATATTATATCAAAAACTACATATGTATTATTTTTGTTACTTTAAAGGAATGCCTTGAAAAACAAACGATTTAATCACAAAAACTTCAATAACTTTTGAACTAAAATAGATATCAACAATCTTTTTGCACAGGGGCCCAGATAGCCGTAGCGGTAAACGCGCAGCGGTAAACATCAAAAGAGGCAGAATGAGAATGAAAGCGGAGCTGCAACTGCGGAAAAAGAGAGGGAGATGCAGCGCGCATTTGAGCGAAAGAAGATGAAGTTGGAGCTACAGATGCGTGCCGAAGGGAGAAGAGGAGCAAAGGGCTTGGCAAGCTGAAATGCTCCATAAGAAGGCAGAACAGATCGAGCGGATGAAGGCAAATCAGGAGTTGTTCGAGAGGAAGGTTGCGGCCATGGATAAGCAGTTAGCGGATTTCTCGATCCAAAAGAGGACAAAATCGACGTCAAAATTCGGCGGAGACGTTCGTGTCAGCTAAATCAACAAAAAGGTGTTGAAGCTGAGCGAGAAGAACGTCAAGAAGCTAGCGGCAGTCGACGATGATTTGGATGAGGATAGCGAGGAGGACGAAGAATCCGAAGTAACGAGCCAATCTTTCGAATCGTAGGACGAGGAACGTTCCAATTATCCATCCCGCCATCCAGGCACCTCAATCGAAAAAGCATGCAGAAGGTGGATGGAGTGAGCCAAAGCGGGCCTGAGCAACAGCGGACTGGACCAAGCAAGGCGCAGCTAGCCGCAGGGAACGGACTGACCTGAAAACTCCCGAAATTATCGGGCAAACCAGCGCAGTGGGCTCTGTTCTACGCCGCCTAGAAAGCTTCTAACGAGGCATGTGGTTCCATCGAAGGGTATGGGAAATACCGAATGATTCCGTCAAATACGCTTCGAAACGAAATTCCGCGGAATTCCACGGAACTCGCACAGGCGAAATTTGTATTTTGCTATTTCGTTTCGTTTCGCCAAATTGTTAAAATATTTCCACGGAAAATTGAACACAAACGGAATGAAACGGAATTTCGCGAAATTCGAGTTTAATTTCGAACAGCAGCTACAGTCAAAAATGGGTCCGTATCATGGATCAAATCGACTATCATGGATCAGAACACTATAACAGCAAATTATCTGCGAGGCAAACGAATGGTGTGCTAGTGAAAGCATACGTTTTGGCGTTTCTTTAGGAATCGTCATATCTTAGATTCATGACTGTGGTATGGGTTTCAATGCCCAACTTATATGAATCAACGCTTCTAGGCATATGTATGACATTTTATTTCCTACGAATGGAACAAATGTGTTTGAGCATGTTATTGTTGATTGCGATGCTGTATAGATTTATGGTTCGCGTAGGTAAAATGGGTTCTGCGTAATTGCTACTCAATTTGATGAGATATTCTCCGTTTACTCCGTTTACAACTTTGATCCATATTTGTGTGCTATCCATAACTGTGGGATGACTGTAGTATTGACTAGTCCGCAGGATATGATAAACGGCACTGCCGTTGTAAAGTTTCCAAAAACGCCCATTTGCCCTAAATTCCTTGCGGCGGATAGCCCAGGAAAGGAACAACTGCGTTTGATGAACTACCGCAATGTTATCTTCCATAAGAATGAAGAGAGCAAAAACCACGGTTTTCTCCGGGGAACATCGCGTGTCCTTTTGTGCAAATTCGTTAATATATCGCCAAAATTGTTTGTACACAAATGTCAAAAAAAGCTGCGGAGCGTGAGTCCCTGATGTTCTGAATTTGCTCAGGTGGTGCAGATTATTGATGCGCGCATTAGTTCTCTCTCTTGCTTTCCCGCTATGACGTCACTTTCAACTCTGTATAAGAACAGCAGCAGAATAGAAGATAAAACTAATAGCTCGCATCAATGAGTAAAGGCTCTCCACGATTTCGTTGTTGTACATATAGCAGCAGCATATACATTCACATGTCAAAATCAAGAATCAATGAAATCCTTTTTAGACGGAGTAACGTGTAATATAAAAAAACGTACCTCTAATATTTTTCTAAAATCAACCTATCATAGAAGAAGAGCCTGATGGTATTGAATAATTTCAAATATGTTTTCCGTTAGTTACACGGAAAAGAAAACATGCTTCGAAAAAAAAATTAAAAAATTAATATTTTCAAAAGAACCGCAAAAATGTGATTTTTTTATTGTTGCCAAAATCAGTACTCAGGGGAGGCTTCAAGAAAAAATGAAAAAGAATAGGGATGTTCAAAAATAAAAATTATAAAAATCAAAAAAGGAAATTCATAGATTTGCGAATAAAAATAAATCATTGCCCAAAACGTGTTCATAACGATTTTAGATAACGAAAAAAGATATTTAGATCAAAAATAAAAATTTGGGTATTATAGGGTTAAGTGAGCATCTGTTAAAATAGATCAAATTCAGTATCTACGAGCAAAAACATTGTTTTGATATTTGGCATTGAAAAAATAATGTTGGTGTCACCCTATATGCTTGGGAATGTCAAAAATCTTGTGTTTATGCAAAGTGCTTGGTGAACTTTCAAGAAAACCGCCATTTTCATGCCAAACTGGAGGTGGTCCGTCTTACCTCGTCTTCCCCTACCACATCACCAACTCCTCTCTCCTCTTATAACGTGACATAATTTCCTCACGACCCCCAATAAAAAAAAATGCGATTATTGATAATATATTATTACAAGTATTGGAATTTGGCCGCAAGGCAAAGACCTGAACCTTTTCAATACCGACATCAAGTTTCAAAATTCTCTAGTTTCGCCATCGTTCGATCGATTAGGATGATTTGTTTTAGTAAAAATCACAAATCAGTTATAAATTTGATTCATGCATTGCATGCACCAAAGTTTTTTTTTTCGATTTTCGCACATCTAAATCTCGAGAAAAAAAAAATTAGCCAAACATTAAATTTAGCTAGGGTGACTTGTTGTATTTTCGGCAGCTTTGTTCTCTTCGTCTTGAGTGGTTTTTCTAAAACATATTGGGCTCAAATTATGCACCAATACTTTCACCATATAAGTGCATCTAAGTGCCGAATTTCAGAAGGTTTGGTCGATAAAAACCCCCCATGACGAAGAGAACAAATCGGCCGATAATACGTAAGTTCCCCTAATTGAAAGACGGATTGTCTGAACGAACATGGGTGAACTTGTCAATCTTATTTGCGGTTCCAGGTTCAAAACTTTTTTTTTCGAAGTTTTCAAATATTTTTTAAATACTCTCGAGGCTCAAAATTTAGTGAAAATGTGATTTTGTAGTCAGTTTTAAACAAAGAATCTGATCAAGATAATATCAACAATCCTTAATTCTTCCAGAAATCGTCCAGAAATTACTTCACAGATTTTGGAATAGGATCATTTCTCCAGTATTTGCTCTACAAAATAATAGAAATACCTTCAGTATTTTCTACAAGGTTTACTCTGAAAGTTTGCATTCATCCAGATTTGATCCCTCCTAGAATTAATTCACAGTTTATGCAAGGCTTTTCCAGGAAAATTTATTAGGAACTTCTAAATTAACCCCAACAGGCAATCTTGGTTTAGTTGCTGTCGCAATATTCCTTGGAGTTTATTACTTTTGCAGTTCTTTTAAATTTATCTGATTGATTTCTTAGGTATGTGTTTTTTTTAAGGTTTTTTTTAAATTTAATTTAATTCAATACTCCAGCAAATACTTAAGCAAATATTCCAGTGATTCCTCTGTTCTACTTATTTTTCTTCTTCTTTCTGGCGTTATGTTCCATCTGGGACAGAGTCTGCTTCTAAGTTTAGTATTTTCATGATCACTTATTCGACTTTGCCAAAAAGCATGAAGTACAGTAAAATATAATATCATTATTTCATGTTTTATGGTATATATGAACATCACATCCACATGAATAAAAATATTGAAAGGCATTTCTAAAAATCAAATTAATTTTGGGCTCCTCTCAATATTTTTGAGATTGTTTTAAATGTTTGTAGCTGCTTTTCGACCCACTTCTCAGTTGTAACATTTAAATTAAACCCACACATTTCCTTGTGTGAGTGTCAGATATGTTGAAATGAAACCTAATAAAGTAATTAAGAATATTTCAAACAAACAGAAAAGGGTCTTTACCAAAACATGTTAGGATTCCGCTAAGCAACGCTAAGGTTTCAATATGGTAAAGCTGCGTCAGCATTTCGGCCGCCCAGGACAACTACTCGAAAGCCTGCTGGATAAGGTGAATCGTCTGTAACCTCCGAAGGCGGATAATTTCCGGAGCTTCGTTTCATTCGGAAAACACGGTGGAGCAACTCTGTAGTCATATGGAGGCCGCGGAACTTTATCAACACCTTGTCAACCAACTGCTGATCAAGTCACTGGTTGATAAGTTGCCGGATCGCGAGAAGCGTGAGTGGGTCCACTTCCAAAGAGGCCGTGGCGAAACGACATTGCGAACGCTGACAGATTTTCTTATAGACATCGTGGCAGATGCTTGTGAGGACGACATTGACGTCGAATTCAAGTCGTCACAGCAGCTGAAGGCAGTTCCCAAATCCGGGAAGAAGCTGCAAAAGCGGAATGGTGGGCTATATCTCCACAGCGAAGCCAGCAACCCAGCCGCTACGTCCAGCGAAGAGAAGAAGGAACCAATCACCGACTGCAATACTGCGCGGATTTCAAGAAGCTGCGATACCTTAACCGGCTGAGATTAGTGACTCGAGAGAAGCTGTGCTATGTTTGCCTCAACAAGCACAACGGGCAGTGCAAATTTAGAATTCGCTGAAATTTCGGCGAATGCACAACTTGCTGATGCATCCGGTCGTAAACACGGTCGGATTAAATGCACATATTAGGTTATATTCCGGAACGTACCGGTACAACTCCACTGCGGTGGAAAAACCGCTATGGTGGAGAGGTGTTTTCGGAGTACAAGAGCGACTTACCATCACTACGCGTTGGAATAGTCCGTCGAGGCATTTTTAAGACACTGACACGTTGATGCTTCCAGTGGGCATTTATGCCCTTGAAGGAAGTACCACACTAGACAACGGACTAGCATGCAAAACGAGAAATTGCGGGAAAACATCTGCAGACAAATCGATGAGTACCAGAAAAGAGCTGAACGGCACTGCCTCCTATCAGGTCTGGTACCATTCCGCTCAACGTCGTCCAAAGCCTAAAGAAACCTAAAAAAGTTCACCTCGTCTGGGACACCACGGCTATGGTACAAAGAAATTTCCCCTAATTCGCAGCTATCAACAGGACCCGGACATGCTGGATCCGCTTGTAGAAAGTTCTCGATGGTTTCCGCGAACAGAGGTGGTGGTGACTTGAAGGAAATATTCCACCAACTGAAGATTCGCGCCGAAGACAAACAAGCAGCGGTTCATATTTCGAAAACATTCGAAAGAGCCACCGAGTGTCTACGTCATGGACTTAGCGACGTTCGAGTCGATGAGCTTCCCCTCTTTACCAATGCGAGCGGTTATCAATGGAGTGGTCCACTACAGTTTGATAAAGTCTCGGGCGAAGGTGGCGCCAATAAAACGACAGTCGGTTCCCCGGTTTGGAACTGATTGGCGTGGTCCTGGAAGCTCGAATAAGCCAAACTGTGCTCGACATGCATTCGTACCAGATTTTCCGTACTGTCTTCTAAATGGACTCTCGCACCGTATAAATTTGGCTACACTACAATCAACAATTTGTTGCTTTCCGCGTCGTCGAAATCCAAGAGCTGACAAAGGTAACGGATTGGTGGTGGATACCCACAAAAACTCAACGTTGCGGACGTGCTAACAAAGTGGTGTTTGGGAAACGGATGGTGCGGTCTGTGAAAGAAGCGATGCGTGCACTCGACGACGGACGAAAGTTGACCGATGAAATCCTGGTGACAACTCTAGCTAAAGCGGAAGACATGATCAAGACACGTCCGTTGACCTTTTTGCAACAGGGGACAAGCGAATGCAAAGCACTGACGTCCGAACCCACTTCATACGAGGAACGGTGTCTGGTGCAAACCGAAGGATCAACAGCTCCAGCTGAGACACTCCGAAATGTGATGTTCTAATCTGATGTTCTGATGTGGTAGAGAGTGAAGAGAGTTGATGAGCAAACATAAGAAAATACAAAGGTTTAGATCGGTAATAAATAAGGGTTATTTTGCCATTGCAAATTGAAAGTTAGATTGATTCCATTGTAAACTTTATTGTATTCGAGACATTTTAATACGGAAATAAGTATAAACTGTGGTGAGAATATTTGCGGAAAGCCTGAAAATTTGTTCATTTAGTGTATAACCGTATGTTAGTAGTTCTAAAAGTGGAATATGTGAATAAGTGATATGGAAGATAGAAATTAAATGGGGACGGACCTGGCGTAGTGGTTAGAACACACACCTCTCACGCCTAGGACCTGGGATTGAATCCCATCCCCGAGATAGTCACTAAAAATTTCAGTGACACCTTCCTTCGGAAGGGAAGTAAAGCCGTTGGTCCCGAGATGAACTAGCCCAGGGCTAAAAATCTCGTTAATAAAGATAGACAAAAAAATAGAAATTAATTTGTGTAACTTACCATCTCCCTAGCTGCAGTAAATTCGGTTACCTGGTGTCCTGAAAATCAATTAGGTCCCAAATTAACGATCCCGTTGGCTGCGACTGAAAAAGTAAGTAGAAGTAGGATGAGAAATAATGGTTTCTAATAGGTACGTAATGATAAACAACCAAATCAAGAACCGGCACCTGCAACGTAATTGGCGAAATATTGTTGGCGATGTTTTATCAAGTTAATTGACGTTGAACGAAATAAATGAATAATTAAATGATTCGTGTCTTTTCTTTATTGTGTTCTGAATTGTAGGCCACATTTAAAGATTTCACGTTACACACGTTAAAAATATTCATTACAACTTTCAAATCCGTTCAACTATTTATCATAAATAACGCAATTCATGCTTAATCATAGTGCTTGATATGACATTGCGGAACACGTTTTTGTCTCAAGCATCAAAATACCGCTATTCAATTAAGGTGAAGATGAATCGAAGCCAAACCTCAAATTTTCAAGAGCACAAATCTGGAGAACCGAACACCCGTTTGAGCTGAAAACTTAATCGATTGGTCATCACCAGCGAGTGACCAATCGATCGGATGTTTGGTTCTCAAGATCCGTGCTCTTGAAAATTTGAGGTTTGGCTTCGATTTATCTTCACCTTAAGGGTTGCAGAATCCATTGTCATTTTCAAAAATATCATAGCACGTCTAATTTTTGCGATACTGGCTGTTTGACTATTTTAGACAACTTGCATCGGCAAAGTTTATAATATTTTCGATGCGGAAAAGTTATTTCATGATGGTTTTAAAAAAAATTGTGTTTACCCATATAAGAGAAACGAAAAATGTTGTATGGAGACAGCAAACATGTCGAAAAAATCGGTTTAATTTAATCGGGGAATTTCAACAAAATTTGATCCAAAATGAAAGTTTAAGTTCAAAATAGCATGCTTAGTGGATAAGATCACAAGAAAATGTGCTGAATTATACTTTAAATTTCATGTAATCATTAAAAAATCAATGTTTTATACAACTTTGGCGACCTGTAGCTAAACATTGTGACGTGCTGAAACATTTCTGAAAATGGCATCAGATTCACCAACCCAAAATCTACTCGAGACACATATTTTAATCCATGAAACACGCTAAAATCTCATTTTTGTTACGCTTTGTGATGTTTTGTTTAAAGATTAAATGATGTAGCATCGATCAGACGAGGCATAAAGTTGAAAAAAAACATTGGTCATAAAATCCACCAATTTGTTGAAAGTATTGAGTTATGGAGAGTTGACTTGTTGAGATTTAATCAATTAAATTTATTTTCATTCATTATTCCTTTTTTAAACACAGGTGAAGCCACCCGTTACATTATTTAAATCTGCATTTTAAATCAGTAAACAATTGAAGCCAAAGACAATGAAGCATGAACAGGGTTCATAAAAACAGTTTATATTATTTTTCTGCCATTTTCATAACGCCGTGCAGCAGTCTCGGTTCCCACCATTAATGCCAGTGATTGATTTCAAAATGATACATAATTTGCGGCTTGCCTACACAACACATTTTTTGCTTCCATGATAGGCAGCAAGGCATACATTTGTGTCGATTACCAGCAATTTGCCAACATTGATCGCCCCAACCGGTGGAATAAGAATTTCTTGGAATTTCCACCTCCGACTATGCTGCTATAGGAATCAGGAAAACAAAAAGAAAACTGTTTCAACAAATTTATCCAACTATTTGTGCAATCCACACCCGAACAGAACAACATCAACAGAAACAACCGGCAAAGTTCGCTCTGAATGCAACCGGGGATTAACCCTAATTCCTACCTTCAAAGGATTCCGAACGTAGCTTTCACCGTCAGGAAAGAATGCTTCCACCTAGATACTGTCTGTGCGATTCCTTATTCCATTTGCGGAAACCCAACAGAATTGAGTGAAACCGATGACCCGAAAGTCGATCCAAATGCTGTTTGTTTGAATGCTTCTCCATCATCGCCACCACCTTTTGGTATTACCTTCGACCTCTGTAACCCATCATCATCATCATCGACCGAGCAGCGAAATAAGTTAACCAAGCCGAGAAACTTGCGAAAACTCCTCGAAGAAGCACTTTTGCTGCTAAGTTTCCTCCGTCTTCGTGAATGTGTTGTTCGCTGCTGCATCGACCAAGTTTTTCAAATTTACTCTCAGTATTTTATTTTGCATCTTTATTCTCTATCCCGGATGGGCTTACGGTGATGCTAGCACGGTGTGACTGAAACCGTTATTAACAAGGAAAAAAATTCCACCTGTTCGTCATCCTTATTCTTCTTCTTCTCATTGGCATTACTTCCTCACTGGGATAGAGCCTGCTTCTCAGCTTAGTGCTCAATGAGCACTTCCACAGTTATTAACTTAGCGCTTTCTTTGCCAATGTCGCCATTTTCGCATTCGTATATCGTGTGGCATGTACGATGATACTCTATGCCTAGAGAAGTCAAGGAAATTTCCATTACGAAAAGACCGACTGGGAATCTATTTCTTCAATAAATATTTCAGTAACTTTTCAATGCTTTCACCAACAACTACTTTACTAGTTTTCACTGAGTTTCTCCTGGGATTCACACGGAAAATCATTTCCGGGATTAGGCTTTCTGATCTAACAAGAAATAATAACTGAATAACTTGAATAATTCCGTCAGATTATGCTTATGAATATCTTCAAACGTTTCTCAAGGAAAGTCTTCTACGTATGTTGTTGTTTATATTCCAATTGTAAGTTTATAATGTCATTCAGATGTTTATTAATAATTTGTTTACAATTTTCAGGAATAACTGACCATTTTTCCAAGATATAGTACAATAAACTCTTAGAGTCTCGCCAAAACAACGATTCTTCAAAGAGTTCACCAACAGTTTTTCCAACTTTGCTTTTGAGGTTCTTCCTAAATTTCTCTTCTGATTCCTTCAACGAATCTTTCAGGAAATCTCTTGAAAATTATAAATGATTCGCTTGAAAAAAT
>NW_018735904.1:0-30809 GCF_002204515.2 Aedes aegypti
ACTTCCTGTAAAAGCTGGTGTTCCCCAAGGCAGCATTTTGGGACCAATATTAATCAATATTTTCACATCTGACTTACCTGAGTAACCTCAGGGATGTCAAAAATCCTTGTTTGCGGATGATACAGGCCTCTCCGCCAATGGACGAAGTCTGCGTGTCATCTGTAGTCGGCTGCAAAAAAGTTTGGATATTTTTTCTTCATACTTGCAAAAATGGAAGATTTCTCCTAATGCTTCCAAAACTCAACTAATAAAATTCCCACATAAACCAAAAGCTTTTCATTTGAAACCTTCAAGTAGACATGTTGTCACGATGAGAGATGTTCCAATAAATTGGTCAGATGAAGTTAAGTATCTAGGGCTCATGCTAGATAAGAATTTAACTTTCAAAAATCACATTTAGGGCATTCAAGCCAAATGTAATAAATATGTAAAATGTCCCTATCCTCTTATTAATAGAAAATCAAAACATTGTCTTAAGAACAAGCTTTTGATATTCAAACAAATTTTCAGGCCAGCCATGTTGTATGCTGTATCAATATGAACTAGCTGTTGTAATACCAGGATTAAAGCTCTGCAGAGAATTCTAAATAAAATGTTGAAAATGATTCTGAAGCTTCCTCCCTGGTATAATACCAATGAGTAACATAGAATATCCAATGTTGAAACATTGGAACAAATGTCAAATAAAATAGTTAACAATTTCAGGCAGAAATCGTTACAATCTTCTATTGCCACGATTAATGCGTTATATATTTAGGTTAAGTTAGGTTAAGTAAATTCAAAGCTTTTTTTTCTCTCATAAGCAGGTGAAATCAACGCACCTGTAAAAAATCTGAACTGCTACGGCAAATGAAATGTAATATGTTGTTAACAAAATGTTAATAAAATCTTAAATTTGTTTTACCAAATTAGGATGATAGTGTTGTCCAATAACACAGAACACCTTGATATGAGAAATGAATGTGATATTTGGAATGATACTAATAAAGAAATAAAAAAATCTTGATGAAATTTTGTATGTAGGGTAGAAGCACCCGTTTTGGCCATACGCCAATTGTAGCCAATCCACTATACACCGTTTTGCATACCCAATCATTTGCACGTCCAAATTGAACCAAAACTTAAAAAAAAAAACAATTTATTTTCCTTATAATTATAAATCCCATACTTCTTTTGGCCACTTTCATAAGAAATCCATGCGATTGGCCAATTTAGGAACCGAACTTAAATCTCTGACCAAAACTGGTTTTGGTGGCCTATATTTACCAACGAGAAAAAATGACGAAAAAATGGTTTTGGTTCAGTTTCGGTATTTTACATACATATATAGCCTATGCTTTTACCCTACATATGGTTCAAATAACGAAAATTTCGTTTTAATCTGATTGCCCATCTTCATGGCTAAATCTACCGGCAGCATCGTTGTTTTATCAAATCAAAAATGAATTGCGATAGCTGTTTTAGTTTCGATTTTTATATACTTTTGATTAATTTACTGAGAACAAAAATGGCGATCAAAAATGTTTATATGATGACCAAAATGAACACAGATTCAAAAAATAGAAGAGGTCTGAAAATTAAATATGATATAGAGTACCGAAAGCACAAATAGGTTGCGATTAAAATATTTTTCTGGTGAAAAAGTTGAAGCTGTTGATAGAGGAGTTAAAATAGAGTTCTGGCAAATTTTAAGCCATTTGGCAACAATTCAATGGTGGATCAAAGACGTTGATACTTTAAACACTGATAAAACTAACATATCCACGTTTGTACTAAGAAATATTTCCAAACCTTATTACTCAAGCTTTATGAACAAAGTTTTGTAGAATTTTACTAAGGTTTTTTTTAGTAAAATTAGTTTTTTGTGTATTCTTTAATTCATATCTATTAACCGTCCATAGTGCCCCACAGCTTCGAGGACAATCAACATTTTCTTTGAACAGAAAAAACTATACAAAATCTTTCTAAAATTGATTGCGTAGCCTTATACTTCATAAGCTCAGGTAGGTTAAAAGTATAAACGTTTTTAAAAATAAATAATAAGTACCTATTTCGGTATGTATCTCAATTTTTTAAGGGATTCCTAGAAAAATCTGAAAAGAAAATCCTGAAGCAAACCCTTAAAGAATACTCGAAGAAGATGCTGGTAAAATACCTGTAATGGTTTTTACAGGAGTATTCATTGAAGTAACTTATAAAGATATTGTGATATAAACGAAAAACACATAGAAATATCTGGGAGGATTCCTAAAGTTTGCTCTGGAACAATATGTGCCGAATTTGTTTGAAGAACCTCTTGCATGGACTTAGATAAATTTTAGATAAAAACTTCTTCAATAATCTCTGAATAAAGTTTAGAAATAGTTCTTTTAAAGACAAAAAAAATTCTTCTCAGCAACACCCATGAATAGAATTAGCTACAAGAAATCTTTCAAACATCTTTTAAGAATCAATGTGTAGGTGAAAGTGGGGCAGTTTGGCCACCTCAAAGGCCTCAAGGTACGCGTTGGGCGATTTGAATCGATGTTCCAAAAAATCCGATGTTTTCATTCCGATTAATCGATTTTTTGAATCGATGTTTGAACAACCAAAATCAGGTGAATCGATTCTCTTCATTCGATTTTTATTCGATTCATTTTGGTTGAAATTGATAAATATTTCTTAATGAGTCGCTGAAAAAAACAAAACAAATTTGAAATCAGCCTTGAAGTAGTAAATCTGCTCAATTTATTTTCCAACTGATTTGATTCAAAGATGTTGATAATCAATGCAAATCGCATTTGGTCCCTATTCAAACTTCATAATTTTAATTTGCATCCGATTCGAATCGATTCAAAAACATCGATGTAAAGGATTCGATTAAATCGGTGAATCCGATTCGGCAGTTCAAATGTGAATCGATTCAGTAACATCGATGTTCTGGGCAAATTTGCCCAACGCTACCTCAAGGCCACCTTTGGTCACGAATGCCACGAGTGATTTTCAAAATTCGTCATTTTTCGAGTCGATGTTTTACCGATGGGGTGAAATGAAGCACCCTATTTTTGGTTGTGAAATTTTCTCATGTATCTTAAAATTCAATTTTTTTTTCTCTACACTTGAAAGTAGTATTAACAAACACACAATACTCTTTCATAAAATCCCCACAATCGCATAAATTGGAAATCTTTATGTTAATGCGATAATAAATGACTATTACAATTATAACTGATTCAAAATTAGTCTTGAAACACTAACAAATAAAATTTCTACTAACTGATAAATTGTTAAAAACCATGGATTTAGACAAACTTTTGGAAGAATAGAGTGACACCACGTCCTTTTTCACTAGAATCCCCAAGATGCTTGCCAATTCAATAAGGAAAAGTCTTTTCAATTTTGAGTAAGTATTCAAACATGTGGAAATATTAACGATTATATGTAATACCACAGCGAACACCCCAATTTAGCTAAAGAATCCGCTTGTTCATTGCCATAAATTTTTGAATGTGCAGGAACCCATACAAATTTTATAATGAAGCCTAGTAAATTTAGTTCAAATAACAATTGTTTATCATGAGAATGAGTTTTAATATGAAATATACTGAACTAATGGCTTTAAAGGCAACTATAGCTATCAGAACAAAAAAAAAAAAGATATTTGGTGAACAAGTTTTTATCAAACTACATGTAAGATATAATGCCAGTTAATTCAGCAACAAAAATAGAACAGGGAGATTGTAATTTAAAAAAATGTGCTGTAAAATGATTGTACACCCCCGAATCCTGCAATATCATTAATTAAAGATCCATCTATGAAATAAAACTGATCAGAACTTCAGGTATCAGTTAGTCGGCTCTAACGGCACGTTTCCCCTCCAAATGGGAGATTTGTGCCATCGCATTTCATAGCCTGTATCATCATTTACCTGAGGGGAAAGGATGAACGAGGAAAGGAAAATTAGGATAAGAAAAGGAAGAAAAGGAGAGGTTTTGAAGGAAAGAGAGTACATTTACATGCAAAAGCGAAGAAGAGCATGAGCTCTTTATCATAAGTTAAGATATTACAGTAGTAAATTCTTTGAAACGTTCAATTAAATTAAATCCGAATTGATCAGTAAGAGTTACTTAAAAGTTAATTTTACATAAAATTGAAAATCATCATTTATTATAAAATCGACACTTAAAAAGTTATTTTAGAGAATTTAAAATTTGTTTCTAATAAATAGTGCCAAAATGCGGAAACATCAGCCTTTTCACGAAAGATTTACATATTGTACTGCATAAGGCGTAAACGAGTAGAATATATATTCCAAAAACTGAGCTATTATTCGACAAAATTCACTTTATTCAAATTTAAGCACTTACTTAATGAAAAGAAAAAAAAAATCAATTCAAACTTGTTTTACATGATGTTATTAGGCGAAAATACATTATGCGGTGTCATTTTTTGCTGTGATTGACAAAACACTTGAGAAAAGGCATAAATACTTTACATCGTTGTGATTCTATAGCCGAAACAGAGCCTTCGTCGATTTTCCATAATTATCGTATGCCGACCTCCTTGTGGTGGAAGCACTCTCAATACTCTCCAATAGTTCGTGCATAGATTTGGGTTTAGCCTAGCAATATTGCGAAGAACCGACGACTTGGCATCCTTGCCAAGACGTGGTATCGTGGGGACTGAGAAGAGACAACTCGTCGAAGAGGAGAGATCTTAGTGTACGGCAGCACTTCCAGATCAGGGATGATCCGTTTTTCCACAATCGTTTCAAAGCTGACTTTAGCCATAGCATCGATTCGTCATCCTGCATAAAACCATCCAATGCCCATCTTGAAACCGGATCCATAAAATCCAGGATAAGTAACATCACTGGGAATATCACTTTGAATATCCGAAAGCGCTGAACAAACTGCCTCAAAGAATTGTTGGTCAACCTCGGCATTTTTTCTTTAAACGCTAACTTCAAATCTGTATTCTCCACATGCGACTTTTTCGCCTCGCTAGAGGGCTGGAGAGTTAGCGGCCCTTTTAGCACTATCCTTGCTTGCTGAAGATGCATTTGCTGGTGACATCAGTAGGCGATATTCCGTTTCAAATCGATGTCCTAAAAATAAAAAATAAAAATACATTTGTTTCTGATTTCGTCGCAGTTCATAATAGAGAATTAAATTCGGTATTCTATTTAAATACTTACGGACATACTATTCACAGTTTAGTTAATAACAAATTTTATTAAATAAACTTAATCAACCCGCGTGCAAAAAACCGCACTTGCTAACGATGACAAAGAATCGATTGTGGACGAGTTTACAGAAAAGGAGAATAGAGTACAAAGGTTCGATATCATTGAGATAATATTAAGGTGAAAATGGATCGTTGTATCGAAGCCACCCTTCAGATCTTCAAGGGCACAAATCATGAGAACCCATTGAAGCTGAAAAACTTGATCGATTTATCACTCATTAGTGGTGACCAATCGATCGAGTTTTCACTTCAAGACGCTATCTGGTTCATTGGATTTGTGGTCTCAAAGATCCCGAAATATGGCTTCAATGCATCTTCACCTTAAGAGCAAAAGTTGTATGTATATTTCGGATAGCATTCAGCTGTACATTTGTTTTCCGCTTCTATCGTTATATCATATTATCACAGTGCGTGTAGTAGTTGTAGACGGAGCGAATAGATGATCAAGTGAATTATTGAACATCAGGTGCTCTCAAACTGTTGTATGCAACCCACGTAATATTTTCTATTATAGATAGTATCAACGATTGAAAGTTGACAATTTATACATTTTAAAATGGATGAATCGTCATGAGTAGTATTGCTAAAATTGAAATAATTGAGTTAGTGCACACAGAAGCCATAGCGCAAAAACACATTCACTTAGATTTGTCATTGTGATACACTGATTTCGGCAAGCCAATACAATTGCATATTTCGCACACAATCATGGAACAAAAAATAATTTCACATTGAACAGCATCACAAATATTAAGTTTCTTCAATTGAGATTAAATAATTTATAACACAAACAACATATCATTAGAAGATAGAACTTCAGAATTCTAAAATTAATCAATTTGATTTTTTTCATTGTTGATTTCACTGAGATTTAACTGAAAAAACACTAGCTATTCAAGCGTGCCATACGTCTAATACGTACGCACACTTGTCTCTCCTTTTCAATTTTGAGTAATATTCAAATGTGGAAATATTACGATTATATGTAATACCACAGCGAACACCCAATTTAGCTAAAGAATCCGCTTGTTCATTGCCATAAATTTTTGAATGTGCAGGAACCCATACAAATTTTATAATGAAGCCTAGTAAATTTAGTTCAAATAACAATTGTTTTATCATGAGAATGAGTTTTAATATGAAAATATACTGAACTAATGGCTTTAAGGCAACTATAGCTATCAGAACAAAAAAAAAAGATATTGGTGAACAAGTTTTTATCAACTACATGTAAGATATAATGCAGTTAATTCAGCAACAAAAATAGAACAGGGAGATTGTAATTTAAAAAAATGTGCTGTAAAATGATTGTACACCCCGAATCCTGCAATATCATTAATTAAAGATCCATCTATGAAATAAAAACTGATCAGAACTTACTCCCAACAAATTTACGATTGAACAACAAACTAGCAAATCGAGAATAGTCATGACATGAAATTTGTTTCAGTTTCTTCATGTAATGATAAATCAATCATAGGTTTGCAGCAAATGGATTTTAATTTCATGTTTATAAAAATTTTTTGAAGGATCAGCTGTTATATTTTGATTTATACATTGATTGAAAGAATCCAAAATTTTACATGTTGGATTAATTTCAGCTAAAGATTTTAAAATTGTAATTATTGGGTGATTATTCGAAATACATTGTATAATATATTTACAATTTAATTCATGACATCGAATTTTCAACGGAACAATTCCTGTTTAAAACTTCCACAGACTTTGTGTGCGTGGAATTCATTAATTTTAAACAAATTCTCAAACAACGATATTGAATTTTCTCAATTTTAGAAAAAATGTATGGAAGCAGTATTTCCAAAGGCAAAACAACCATATTCTAGAACAGAACGTATTGTTCGTTATATAAAGTGTTATTAAATCAGATGGATGAGCTCCCCACCAAGTACCAGTAATTATTTTGAGAAAATTTATTCTTTTTGAACATGTTTTTTGAATATATTGAATATGATATTTCCACGTTAATTTAGAATCATACCATATACCAAGATATTTGTATTCATAAACTTGTTCAATTTCAATATTATTAAAATATAAATGATGCGATATAATTTTTATATATTATATAAAGAGTGTTGCGTGAAAAAAATATAAATTGTTTTTGCTACTGAAAAGTAAAACCTTTATTATGTGCCCAATTATAAATATTGTCTAGTGCACATTGCATAAAATGACGAATCACTTCTCTATTTTTGCCACTGATAGATACAACCTTATCATCAGCAAATTGATAAAAATAACAACCATTTGGTATAATAGATGCTAAATCACTTGTAAATAAATTATATAAAAAAGGACTCAAACAAGATCCTTGAGGTAGACCAAAATAGCTATAACGAATCATTTTAGAAGATCCATTGTGAAAAAAGTTCATTATTTTGAAAAGAAAATAAATTACATATGAAATTTGATAAAACAATTGGAATTTTTGAAATTTATCATTTTTCATATAATAAATCAATAAGAACAGAGTCATATGCACCAGAAACATCAAGAAAGGTGAATACCATGTCTTGTTTCCTGTTGAAAAAAGCTGAATTTGTGATGCTAAAAGAGCAGTACAATCACGAGTGCCACAACCTTTCCTGAAACCATATTGTGATGAAGATAAAATGTCATTTCTCTCAGCCCATAATTCAAGACGATTCCAAAATCATTCTCTCCATGAGTTTACGTACACATGATAATAAACTTATAGGCCTTCGACTGTCAGCCAAAGAAGGATTTTTGCCTGGTTTCAGTAAACTAATAACTTTAACAAAACGCCATTCTGGTGGGAATATATTTTGAAGAAGAAAAGAATTATATAATGAAAGTAAATGCATTTTGCCTTCAAATGTAAATACAATAAATTTAACTCTATCAATTCCAGGAGAAGTATTATGAGTTACAGATAAAGCCAAATTCATTTCTTCCAAAGAAAATACTGTACTAAGTTCTGGAAAATAACTAATACTTGATATTTTTTGGCTTTCCTCAAATCATAAAGCTAAAATGAGAATCGCACTGTTGTATGTCGCTTCCCCTCGCAAGATTAATGTTTTTTATGCAATTTCAAAATGGAATCCAAACTAATTTAAGGCGAGGTAGGCTGTCATGGAAATATGTCTAAATCATGTCTCAAATTCGAACTAATGAAAATCAGTTGATATTGTTCTGACTCACATAAAAAAGTATAAGCATGTTTTTTGCATATCAGAGCATATACCTAGTGATACTTTTTGGATCAGAATGAACTATGAGGACTGAGTTTCATTACTTAAAAATTGCAAGCAGCCAATGTCAACATGGCTGCCAAAACAAATGACGAGCTACATAGCCTTATTTACGGGAATAATCCATCATAACTTTTTTAGGTGCTGAGATGTTCCATTTACTCAAATGCACCTTACCTTATTTGACAGCCAATTTTTTCGATTTATATTGACTTCGTTATTATTTGGCATCAAATATGTATAACAAAAATAATTCTTTTCATTGATTCTATCCCTGCCTGTAATGTTTCGTTATATAGCCGAAACACATTAAATCACAAATTAGTTATATGTTCAAACCAAATTTTAGTATCGTAATATTCGTTTATAGCTTAGGCCTACGTTGCGGCAAAGTGAAGCTATTCAGAAAGATCGATCTGATGCTGGTTGAATTGAATACCGCCGGTTCAAAATTATTTCTGGTTGGCAAATTTGACGACTTTTCAAAGCAATAGTACATCGCTAGTCAAACTATTGCTAGTCAAAAATAAATGCAATGGTCTCTTTACATGGGCTTCTCGGCTATTGACTGTAAGAAATTCTCCTAGAACAGCTGAGAAGCAGGCTTTGTCTCAGTTGAGTCGTAACGCCGGCAAGAAGAATAACATATTTGGTCCATAGTGGTTTGGAGATGTCTTGAAAAAGTTTTTATGGAAATCGTGGGAGTCGAGAATGTCCATGGTTAGCATACATAATTTGTGCTCAGCATCAATGAAAGAGAATAAAATTATAGGGGAGATCCCCCAGTGCCGGACAGCACCCAATACCGGACAAAGTCGAAACATTGAGAAATCATGGTCCAATCAAGATGGTGTATTAGTAGAAAAGAAAGCTATTATGTAGACTAATGTTTGCGTAGAATAACACATCCTTGAAATATGCATGCCTTTTAAAAAAAGTAGAAAAGTTTGAAAATCTTTAAAAAATTGACGTATGCTCTTAATTTTGAGCCTCTTTAGTAATTATTTTGAATATGAAAAAATACTTTGGATCCCGCAAGCATGATCGAACATAATCCTTATTTGATAGTATGAATGTCTTTTGTACCATAATTGAACTAAATATTGACAAATTACAATTTTGGTTAACCACCTCCTGTCCCTCAGTTTCGGACAGCTTGATTTGTTATATGATATCATTGTAATTATTGCACCAGTGTCTCAAAATACTTTCATTTTCATGGGTTTCGTCGATCATGGTATCAAACATGCAATAAAATTAACAAGAATGAACATTCAGAAACAACATCGTAAAATGTGCTATTTTTCATCATATATGAAAGAGGTTTTTGATAGGCATCTTGCAAACTAAGAAAAACTCAAATTATTCTGTAAATGTTGCAAATGCATTGAATTGGTAATTATGAACTATTCCTATAGTGTACACATCAATGATGTTCAAATTTACAGAATTTTAGGCATTTCCAGATCGTGTCCGGTATTGGGTGCCACCTTTCAAGATCGATCAATTTGGTACTAAAATATATCATCAAAATTCAATGTCAAAATTCATATTTATATTTTCAAATTTATGTTTGTACACTATAAAAATGATAATATTTATCATAAATGGGGTAACACGAGCCCATAAAATCAATATTTTTCGAATTATGAATTTAGTGGCTTAAGTGTCCGGTACTGGGGGGATCTCCCCCTACACAAATGTACCAAAAAAGGTTGTCGAAAATAGAAGATTTGGTTTTCCGGGTAACAGTGCATTCCGGTAAATAGTGCATTCCGGTAAATGGGTTTTCCGGGTAATGGTACATTCCGGTAAGGGGTCTTCCGGTAAATTGCATTCCGGGTAATGGTATTCCGGGTAATGGTATAGAAGCTCTGAATTACACCGACTATTGGAAGAGCCCACTTTGTTCACACCGCAAACAGAAGAAGGTTGCGGAGGGCCAGGAATGTTACTTGAGTGTTCAAGTGGAGGACGATTTGAATGAAAATGTCTTCTACGTGCAACAGAACTTACTCAGGCCGGTAATGAAAGGTAAGTGCGTTCACAAAAAAAAATATATTTAAGTATCAAATCAAAAACATCCTGCAGCAGTTAAAGTAATAGTGATAGGTAAAAACCAAAGACAAATTAAAGACCTCCATGCCCCTTGCAGTTGGCCAAAATTTTATGGCTTATAAGGTAATCTAGAATGCCGTGAAAAGTGTACTGCGATATGTCAAACTTGGGTACCTTTTGCACTACCGAGGGACCAGATGCAGTACTAGAAGTGGTACCCAATCCGAGCCCGAGTGGGACGGACCTGTAAAAACTGTATGTTAACAACAACTTCCCTTTGTTAATTAACGTAAATAATTTTAGTGAACATTATAATTGTAATGATAATCTTACCAGAAGAAATTAAATAGTTTTAATGACTTGTGCAATGATAAGCTTCAATATTACCGTACGTGTTTAAAGCTTATGATGGGACCCAAATCGTAGTAGTGGTAAATCTGCAGCTGTTAAGCAAAACCATGCTGGGGTGGTGGGTTCGAATCCCACTGACTTAAAAGTTATCCCAGGACATAGAGTATCTTCGTTCTTGCCATATCACTTACAATGCAATAATTGTCAATTGACAAAGAAAGGTCTCTGATCATAACTATAGAAGAGCTCATAAGAACACTAAGCTGAAGAGCATACTCTGCCCCCAGTAAGGACGTAACGTCAGAGAGAGGAACAAAAAGAAAAAAAAAACTTATTATGCACTTTCATTCGTGCAGTTCCAGCCGGTGTGCGCTGACTGATGATAACCTCGCGTGTCGGAAATCATTTGCCGGTCCATGTGATAGGTAGAAGTTTTCTCACCTAGACCTCTATGCAAGCGAAGCCAATCGGGACATTGACGCGGTAAGTCTTTGATGTTTGATTAACAATCGTTTCGCATTGGTCACTGCTGAATGACCCTCACACTGTATAAAACTCTATGTGGTTGAACTTTGTCAGAATAGGAGTGAGACACGATTGGTCAGTTTTTTCCGTGTCTTAAACTTGTATTTCCATATAAGTGAATCTGCCAATCCAGAGGTTGATTGATAGTAATATGTTGTTTTCGATACACTGTCTAATCAATGGTGACCAAATTATCAAATGGCAATTGATGAATGAGTAGAAATTTTTCATTTTTTCAAATTACAGGCAAGGTTGCACTCAAAATAATCTTCTGAACCTTTCCGATAAGTTAAGTTGATGCCGAAGTAGTTTTGGTCAACAACAAATACATGTATCTGCGATTGTTAATAAAAATACACTAAATAAAACTCACAGTGAGTGACAGGTAAGTAACATTTTCGTGAGTGATGTTCAAACAAAAATAGAGATACACCACTTATCGCATTCCTAGATATGACGATTTTCGACCAGTTAGTAAATACCCAATAAATCTAAACTGAAACCGTGCCTCTATTCAAGGTGAATCGCTGTCGAGCGTTTACACTTGACGCATAGGTTGCAGAAGATAATTGTTTTTTTTTTTGTTGAATTGAGTTTTGGAGGATTTAACCTTTTAACGCTACCAACCGGTAGGTATGCACTTATCAGTGCAGAAATTAAGCAGAGTTTACTATAGTATACACAGTGATAAGGTTGGATACTTTCGTGCTGTGCTGATAACGTGCAGAAGCCACTTTCGTTATACGGTTCTAGTTTACCGATGCAACTGATTTGCTGCGCGGCACTTGATAATTTTCAACAATCAGCAAACATATCATTAAATTACAATCGGCATGTGTTTGATTGACAGCTATGGCTCAAGTTGCAACAATTTATCTCCAGGGTGTGTTGTCTTGACATGTGCGAATGCCGATTGTTGACTTGTATATTTTTGAAAGTTTTACATTACATTAGTTTGTATTTTACTTTTATTCTTCGTTACATTGTTTTTCTTACTCAATGTTGTCTGGAACGATTTTGTTCGATTCTTCGTGTTTCAATACTTCAACCACCGAAGAAACATGATTGCAGATGCTGTAAATTTATACTTTGTTTTTGCTTCACACCATTTATTTCATTTTATACCAACTGTTGTTAGAATCTCTGAACGCATTTAAATATAGAGCTGGTCGTGGGTACAAAAAGCACCTCCTGCAGAAATGGCGTGGAATCGACTTAACGTTCTGTAGTCCTAACCTTATAGGAACCATGAGCTTGCGCGTTGATGACGGTTATAGACCAATCCAGTTGCCTGCGTAGTAGTGCAATGTTGACAAAATTTTCTTTGTTTGCTGTGGAGAACTGTCACAACATTGCTTTTGTTTGCTGTGAGAATCCAAATATAAACAGAATTGCTGCAAAACAACCACTTCCTTGTTGGCCTGCCTGTTGACCGAAAGCTCAATAAACGTCAAACAAACATCGATACGTTTTCATTCTGAGGAAATCGACTTGTGTAAGATTGATTGTGCGTTGGTGTTCGTGGCAGTTTACTTGGGGACCTCTATACTCCACTGCACTGTGACGTCACGCATCAATTTTGACAGGTACTGGTCCTGTTGTTTACAGTTTGGACTTAGTACTTTTTTCGAATCATTCTTAATTTCGTGAAAGTTTGCTACGAAAAGAGGTCAAATCCACTGCAGATACCCACGGATCGTATTATTCTATTTTCCTACCGTGGAAAATCGTCACCATCAGCATGCTGGTGATAGAAATGCGAGATGAAAAAATGATGGAAAAAACGAAAGTCCGAAACGTAAACAACAGGACCAGCAGCTGTCAAATAAGTGAGGTTAGGCTCGTCATATGCAGCGCTCTATACTCATAGCGATAATCGAGAGATTTACTATAGGGGAAAAGCACTAATTTTCGACACAAAAGAATTCTTTGCCAATTTCGGATTTTCATACTAAGTAGGCCAAAATCGTATGAATAGGTCGAAAATTAGCGGTGGGTCCAAAATTGGTGCTCTTCCCCTAACATGCAGTATTCAGAGAGGCAAAGTTAGTTTTTAAAAAAGAAAATCAAGAGTCGAAAACGAGCATGCTTTGATAGTCTATGCCAAAATGCGAACTCGAGTCCGTGGGGTAACACCTACAGAGTGGTAATGGCTAAGGCCAAAGGTGCTATGGCGTCCCTAGAGAAGTCGCCCGAGTTGCTGCAATCGATAATCGACTGTACCGTAAAAACGGGGTAACTTTGATAGTTTTTTTCGAAAAAAATTTCAATATTTATGCATGCTGTTTCAAAGAATTACAATTTATATTTTTAAAACAAGTACTGACATCCTAGCTATCGATTGCACTTGATAGATTGCCAAAAGATTTATTCTGAATGGATATATAATTTTAATATAATCGAAAGTCGGTTTTCTCTTTTGGGGTAACTTTGATAATGCAGTATAAATCGAACAAGATTGAATCATGTTCTACTATAACTAGGCTATCATGGGTAAGTGATGAACTCATTATGACTCAGTCAAATAGTGATCGTAGAACAGATTGTTTGTAAGCGTTGCAAAATTCTAAAATCTTGTATTTTTTTTAATATTTGCATAAAAATCCTCAAATGCACTTGATTTCAACGAAAATAGCTTTGACATGAAGTGTCATATTAATACTCTTTACTTTTGCATTCCGTTTTTCTAACTAATTGACAGAAACTTCGTTATTTCGTTCAGTATGTTGGGGGTCTCGCACTATCAAGGTTACCCGCATTATCAAAGTTACCCCGTTTTACGGTACTCTTCCCGCATCATCCCACAAGCCCATAGCCCCCCGGCACAGTATGGTGGCATCCACAAATTGCGTAACGCTCTAGGGGAGGGGGGAGAAGTACGCTTAAAGCGTTACGACTCATACAAAATTTAATACAAAAAGCGTTACGGAGGGGGGAAGGGGTCAAAAATGTCTAATTTTAGTGTTACGTAATAAATGGACGCTACCTATGCGGCAGATGGAGGAAGAAGAAAATATTAGGGGTGACGAATGAAGAGCTGACGAAGTTGTAAAATCAATCGCTTCAAACAAGGCACCGGACCCGATGGTATCCCGAATGTTGCCCTAAAAGCGGCGCACGCTATATCTGAACCAGACGATTAAAAAAAATCGAATGTATATCGGATTTTTTCTCGTTATAGTTTAGTAGTTGGGTTATATTTTCATAATCGGAAAGTTTTAAAAGATTTCATCGGTGAAATTTTGATTTTTTTTTCACTTTTTAGCCATATTTTAAACTAAGGGCCCATTCACAAATTTCATAACGCTAGAGGGGGTGGGTGGGTGTCCTAGCCGATGTTACGGCCCATACAAAAATTTAATAATATTCATACAAAAAGCGTTACAAGGGGTGGGTGGGTGTCCAAAATGGCCAATTTCAGCGTTATGAAATAAATGAATGAGCCCTAATCCCATGAAAATCAAGTTTTCGACGTAATTTCCGCCCATTACAAAATGTATGGAAATATTTCACCGATAGAATATTTTAAAACCTTTCGATTATGAAAATAATAGACCAAAATACTGATTTTTTGCCGAGAAAAAATCCGATTATACCGTAATTTCGAGTGAAATTGATCACTTTTCACTGTTTTCCATGTCTGTTTTCTATGATGTTGCTAATTCCAAACAACTTAATGCAGGGAAAACAAGTACAACGGTGAGCCTCATTGGCTTATATACTGAAATTTTCATACAGTTGTTATTTTAGTGCTGAAAATCGACTCTAAAATAAAAAATCAAGGAATTCCCATTTCGGGGTGAAATTGATCACCTGTCAAAACAATTATTGTTAGTAACAACTTTACTTATTTAATTTGGGCCTCCTCAATACAAATATGCTTGCCAAATTCTTAACAATGCAAAATTTATGGAAATAATAAACAATTAATTTTCAACAGTACTGCAAGAAAACGCCTAAATGTAGGCATTTTCCGAAGGAATCTTCTGATATCTATTAAAAAAATCAATTATTACAACAAAATGAACAAATTGGTACGTAATTTTGTTCGTTTTGAGGATATATTTCAAACTCCTTACAAATTTCAGGTTGACACCATGTCCAATTCCTTGTTTAAAACTATAAGTTTATTGATGTCTGCCAATACCACACAGAACACGATTATGGATTTTCTTATTATTTTCATAGAAATAAACATTCCTTAACACAAAAAACTTTCACAACATGCAATTCGACAATAGTTAAGACAAACAATGTTCATTTACTATAGGGTTGCATTGATTTCTGTGCTCTTATAAGAGGGAAATTAAATCGTGTGACACGGTGATCAATTTCACCCTTACTGATCAATTTCACCCGAATTTACGGTACATTCGATTTTTATAGTCGTATAGTCCAGACCAGTGCTGTAAACATTCGACACTTTGCGCGACGTTCGATTCGTTGCCATAGTCAGCAGTCACCACACGAGCTTTCGAAATGAACGTCGACAAATTAAAAAAAGTGTCAATTGAATGTCTTCTAACACGATGCATTTGCATAAATCATAAGTTTTACATAGATTTCAGGCAACGGATCATAAACAACATGAATAGTTTGATCTTGCCTGTTTATGTCAAATGTGACACACATACAGTGAAAGCAGAACAAAACCGTAACGTTTCCTAGCGACATATCGTGGTCAGTGGCATTCAATTGACATTTTTCTTTTCGACCTTCGTTTGATCGCTGCGTGTTAAGAATGTTTAAGGGGAGCGCTGCCGAATATCAGCAAAAAACGTGTCGACTACCGTGATTGCTTACAACACTGGTTCAGATATAACGTGCGGGCAGTCAATGCGGATCCGGACACGTTCACAACCGTGATGCAACGCTGCATTGATGAATGAATTCTCCCGGATGTAAGGAAGAATTTACTACAGAAATCCGAAAATCCGTACGATTAGTATAGTGTCCGACCAACTTAATTGAAAAAAAAAAAAAAAAAATTGGTGACATTTCTGATGAATTTCGTAGACAATAGAAATCGCAAAATTTCGGCAAATAATAAGTCTTAGGATGACACGGGAGACCGTGTTATTTTCCCTATCTTTTTTCTCACTCTAACTCTTATCATCAAAACTTTGCAGAAGCAAATCAGGAGTTTTAGTAAAACCGATTAAGCTTGAAAAATGTAATGGGGTTGTACACTACATATATAGAATATAGTGATAATTTTTTTGCATCGATATATAGAGTAATATTTGAGATTTACTTCTTCGAAAGGTATAGGGTGATTACAATGACGTCCCGTGCGGCCTTAATTCATAATATCTGTTCAAGAACTTTCAACCTGGCTAATTTTTCTTCAGATAGATGACAGAAATTCAACCTAGTGTGAAAAAGTAAAAAAAAAAATATTTTTTTAATATAGTTGGAAGGGTCGACTGGTACTTGATGATGCTAATTTATTCGGCTATCTCAGTCTAATGTTTTACAACGATATTTATTTAATTCTGCCCGACGTTTCGGCCACGGATTTTGGCCTTTTTCAAGGGTAAAATTGGTCTATCGTTTTGTCCTGGTTGAAATCGTCGTTTCTTCTGTCAGTTGTTTGTAGTCATTGCTTTTTTGTACTATTTGTCTTAAAATTAAATTCATTTGGTTTTGGTCACAGTCTAAACTTGTTTAATATATAAATTCTTTAAGGTAAAGATGCATTGAATCCAAACCTCCACTACCCTTTCCATCAACATTCCACAACATCCGTAACACCTATGAGAGGTCGTAGACTGCCCATAAATGCATGTCAGTCCCATGTTTGCTGGGTTTCCTATGCACATGGGGACAATTATGCGTTTATGGGCAGTAAAGTTCTCTGCACGGCAACGCGGATCTACTCAAATTTGAGTTGTTTCAACGTAAAAACAGTAGTTGAAGCCCAATAACCCAAATTTGGCTAAATTTCCAAGGGCCTCCATTAGGTACTTTGCCTTTAAAGCCATAAGCAAAATTACTTAAATTTGGTTTGATTCAACGCAATATTGAGTTCATTCAACCCAAGCTAAGAATAATGCATTTTAACCAAATTTGGCTTATTGGGCCAAACTACCCCCATTGGGTAGGTGCAGTTCTCTTTATTTTGACAACATTGGTGGGGAAGAGAGAGAATACCGAGAGATTTTGGTTGAGAGAATAATCGATAATAATACTTAATTAATTCAACTCAAAAAATAAGTAAATGGTTTTTCCGTGTGCATCTTTCTTAAGTAGGTGTTCGATCAACCATCCTTTCCCATTCCCCAGCTTTTCGCAAGACGTGGCCAGGGACAGCTCTCGACTGTTGGGAGGATGCGTCAATCTTGTCTAAGAGTTAGAGGTTAGTCCCAAATTTCTGACTTTGGTAACGGACGCACAGTGGCCGCATCCCATACAAATCAGAGTTACTCGCTGTCACTATCAATGCTTGAAATTTGCTGATTTGTACACTGCCCATAACTGCATATTTGTAACATTCGACAAAAAGTAGGCATTGAGTAAATGGGATACCAACTTTGCATTTTATTGTAGTATGGGAGGGATCTTAAATTTTCAAAAAATCACTAAAAAATTCAAAAGTGCTTATTTGAGGCTGAAATTTTGTACAACTCATATTGCATATTGGGTGAATAGTCAGAAAATAATTCTGATAGAAATTTAGTTGCCACTGCATTACGAGGTTCATGTATAATCTCAATGTGACTGTTATGCGGTTACAATTGCCAATGTGACAAAACAACTTGGTATTTTTTTCGAATTTTCCTAGAACAATCTCACAGATTCCAGTAAGTTGATCGAAAGTATTTATCATTTGATGACTCTCCATAATACCGATTAATTCGAAATCGACAAAAATGTCGAATGTGACTGATATGCAGTTATGGGCAGTACAGGCCGACTGCGATTCAATTCGGATCAATCTAATCATATCAATGTCATGCTGTCTACTCCATCACAAGTGCATTGATGGCGATAGACTATGGATATCACTGATGGGTTAAGTTTAGCCTTAAATTAAGCATTTAAAATGGCAATTTATCAGTACATATTTTTGACAGTGTTGCAGATAGTTGGAACAATTTGTTAATCACTTGAAAAACAGTAATAGCATGGTATAATTACCACGTGATCACTCATTCCGCAGTGATTATGATCTAGAGTGCGATGTCGCATCACTGCTGTTCCCAAGTAACCACGAAGCTATATATGAATACTTTATGTTTGCTCTATAGTGTGCTATCAGGATTTTGTTTTAAAGTGACATAACCTTTAAGAGCTTTATAAAGCATAATTTAAAGTGGAAAAGGGCCCACAACAACCAAATTAATGCAATACTTGGTAAAAGCAGTTTTAATGCCACAAGCCCTAAAGCATTATGTTTGTATATTTAGGGTTCATGTGTATATTAGCTTAAAATAATGTATGTTTAGGGCTTGCGTTAAAAATAAACAAAAAAAAATGTATCCATTGACTACCTTTCAATGGTTTTCTTTACCAGCCTAATGATTTTTTTTGTTGGAATCAGGATTCGAACCCACAACATAGGATGATGGTGTGCTGGGATGCCTGGCGCGTTGGTGTCCTGTGCTAAAGCTACTGATGTAATAAGGTAGGATAAAAGTTCCTTATAACGAAGCCACTGTGTGTTAACATTACTATTCGCCCAGTTATTACGAATAGAAAGAATTCTCTTCGGCGATTGATTTCCTTTCCACACCAAATGAAACATCAATAGAAAGAATTTGATCACCCATTCTTTCTCGTAGAAGAAATAACAGAACTTAACCCACAAAACAAAGCCCTAGCGCGTTAAACCTATTTCAGGGGAGAGAAACTGATCGACATATCCTCTCGCTCCTTATGAATAAAAGAGGTCTCATAGATAAAATATTAAAAAAAAAAATATATTCTGAATGAATACATATATCCTTAGATCATGAAAGGGGGGTTCGAGATGAGAGAAAGTCATTTCATTATTCTTCCATATCCCACAAAACGTAATAAGCGAGTGCGAACGTGCTCGATCGTCTTACTTATTTATTACAGATTCTGAGTGCGTTTAATGAGGGTTATGCAATCTTGTATGACAGCATAACTGTATATTCACTCTAAACGCTTAGCATAATGCTATATCAAAATAATGCTACAAAGCATTTACAATGTTAATCAAATGCATCATTGCTTGACAGTTATTGAATAAATGCATGATAACATTATTAATGCAAAAATGTTGACTTTCGATCAAATTAATGCAATGGTATAATGCTTGTGGTTACTTGGGTTGGTTGTCAAATCAAAGTTGATATTGATAGCTCGCAAGTGATAGTGATAGTTTAAGACCATCAGCCATCAGCTGATATGATTGATATAAAGCAACTCTGATACAAATGCTAGCCAAAAGTACAATTCTCACTCAAAACGTTCAAAAATGCTAATTATTTGACAAAACATGACTTTTAGAAGTAATTTGATAGAAATAGTCGCTGAAACAGAAAATCGACATTTTCCGGTACATTTGACATAATTAATTTAAAATAGCACATTTTTTTTTTAATTCAATCAATGAAATCCGTATCCAGATAAAAAAATGAAACGTCATTATTTCGGATGCCAATTTGAAGTTGTATATCGTGGGCAAGCACGAGGTAGTTTTTGAATCTATTCGGGAGCTTATATTGGTGAAAAATGCAATATTTATATCAAGTAAGATGGTCCAAATGGGCTGATACGTAGTGTAACTAAGAAATATGTTTTTTTTTAAGGCACTCCGTGCTCGTGGCCACTACTGTGCCGGAATCAGATGATCTGTAGCTTCTTTACCGATACAGATCTATTTTTAACTTATTTATATTTACATCAACTTTCATTCTCTCCTACTCTTTTACTCTCACACCGAGCAGGTAGGAGAGAGCTTTGTTGGTAGTGAGGCTAGGCTGCCTGCGAAGAGGGGTCAGTTTGTCTCAGTTCACCTTTCTTGATACTGACGGAGGATGGAGGTGCTCCCCAAAGCACGGTCCTCCGTGAGGCGTCTTCTTGGTGGCTGGACGGTTTTTTTTTGTGGAGGGGCTGGGAATCTAACCCATGACCTTCCGGCTTATGAAGCGAAAGCGTAACCTCAAGGCTACAGGACCCCCCTAAAAATATGTTTTCTTATCTTGGCGCAAAAAAAGCGCAAGTGAAGCCATAGTACATCGAATACTATGGAATGTTTGCCACACATTGAGGGGAAAATGATTCATTTTAGAGCGTTTTACAGATAATCTTGCACTACCTTTGAAAAGGAGAGTAGAGGCTCTCCGTACCAATGTAATGTAATGTAATCATTCTGATCGCAACAGGACGCAGCTATTAACTCTGTACAGCTTTTTGGGAAATAATTCTAATGTGTTTTCGCATGTGTTAGAAATGCCAAGAATAGTACCAAATCGAGCTTTGGAGGAGTTCTTATTACCGTTCATCGCCGTTTCACCAGTTCCAGCATCAGCATTACCCATGGTGATCACTTGAACAGGTTTGCGTGTCTATGCTGATAGGCAACCAACGGATACTCCTTTGCGCAATTTACATCCTGCCAGACAAAAGCAAGGATTGTCAACGTTGTGGATGAGCACATTTAATCGGTTCGTGAACTACGAAATTTAAGCTGTCGTAATGACTATCTGCTGGTTTTTGGTGACTACAATAAGCCCGAATTATGCTGGAAGCGGTGTGATTGATGACCTTCGCCCCACTAATGTTGTTCTATATCAGTGGCTAGTTCATCGCTAATTGGCATGGATTTCTGCAATCTTCATCAGATGAATATCGAGCGCAAACACCTGAATCGGACTCACGATTTGGTTTTCACCTCTTAGGAAATATCACCCGAAATTACATGTTTTGTCGCACCGCTTTAACCAACTGATCAGCATCATCCTCCATTGGAGCTTAACCTAATGCTAACTAATGGATTCAATAATATGCCCACCGTCAGCAATGCAACTGGGGAATTGGATTTAAGAAAGATCGATTTTGAGGCTCTCTCGCTTTTCCTGTCCGAAACTGTTTGGGATGTTCTTCTGGACGGGTTGACGACCGACAATATAGCTGAAACATTCTGCTCCGTCATAGCGACTTGGTTGAACACAAATGTTCCAACTCGTCGCCCTGCGGTCTCTCCGGTATGGGGCACCTGAAACGACGTCGCAATGCTCTTCAACGTAGACTCCGTCGTCAACGATCGCTTGAAAATGTACGCAGCTTTCATCGTGCATGTGATGAGTACCGGGAACTCAATTCGTCTCTTTACAAGTCATATGTGTTGCGAGTACAATCAAACCTTCAGCGAAATCCAAAACTACGTGAATTCCAAAAGGAAAAGGTCGACCATCCCGATGAGTGTTTTCCTGAACGACACCGTTTCTTCGTCACCTTTGGAGATTTCTCTGTGAACTTTTTACCGCCCATTTCTCATCTTCATTCGATGCGAAACCCGCATCCCCATTTGATGTGGATTCTGCTGTATCAGATGTATCTAGGGACCTTTTAGATCTGGATATTTTCCAAAATACGCCTGCCATGGTCTCACAAGCTGCCGAAAAATTGAAATGCACCTTTTCACCTGGTCCGGACAGTATTCCTTCAGCCGTATATGCGTGCTTTGGCCGACCCACTATGCCGGATTTTCAATCAATCTTTTGGTGATTAGACTTTTCCCGCGATCATTCCTGGTTCCGGCACATAAAAAGGACGAGAAACAGGATGTAATTAACTACAGAGGTATCATTAGCCTTTCTGCTGCATCGAAGTTATACGAGATGATCGTGAGTGATGTTATATTGGCGCAAGCCAAAGGCTATATTTACAATGCACAATGGTCGGGCTCCATATAAAGGGGCGGCCAAAACTACCATAAACTTTTTTGAGATTTTTATGATTTTTTTAGTTTTAAAATGTACCTCATGTGTTATATTATTATGATCCTTAATTGAAATTGAACTGAAATTTAAATTTCTATCATTTTTATGACGGCAAACCAGCTGAAGTCAAAAAATTGAAAAAATGTAATAATAAAATAAAGCACAAAATTTATAATTTGGGAATGCAATATTTCCCCAAAGTTACCCACTATTTGAAAGCTTATGGTTCAACACTTTTATCGAGCATAAGGATGGAAAAAATATTTCGTTTAAGTTTTAATACTATTCAATATTACACTTTAGTAATTTTGGTGATTTTGAATATGAAAAACAACTCTTGTCGCGTCATGTCGCCGCCATTTCGAATATTGCACATCAAAAAGCATCCTTAGATCTTCCAAAAACTTCTAAATTTTTTGCAGAAATTTGCTGATTTGCAAGTTAGAGCTATTTGAATAATTCAATATTTTACATATATTTTGATGATATTTTTCATACAAAGTATATTTAAAATATTTTTTACCACTATTCATACACATTTTGACCAAACTCAATCAAATATAAACAAAATTTGTGCTTTCAGCCCAGTTTGATAACAATTTTAATATAAAAAATCTTTTTTTCAAAGTTACGTAATTTGTGAATAACCCCTACTGAAACAACAAAAACGCCAAATAACATATTCAGATTACATATTTCATCGATTAAGGCGATAAAAATAGTTTTGGCCAAACTTCACTTTTTTCCGACCATTGTGCAATGATCAGCATGGCTTCATGCCTGGACGCTCAGTGATGACGAATCTGCTTGACTTTTCAACGACCTGCTCTGAACAATTGGAAAATGGTGCTCAAGTTGACGTGATTTACACTTATCTTAAAGCAGCGTTCGATACAATTAACCACGACATTCTGCTGGCGAAAATATCCAAATTAGGCGCGTCGAATCGACTATCATCATGGTTTTTCTCCTATTTAACCGGAAGAACGCTGCGAGTCAAAATCGATTCCTGTCCTGTTCCTGTCGGCGAGCTTTACAAGTATGTCTGGGAGTGCCGCAGGGCAGTAACCTGGGTCCACTACCGTTTCTTTTATTTTTCAACGAGGTGATGATGCTGCTTCTAGGGCATGGTTGCAGACTTGCATATGCTGACGATCTTTGTACTTTGTCGTACGCACAGTGGAAGACTGCGTTTATCTGCAAGCTTTGTTGGATATGTTTGTCGATTGGTGTAAGACAGAACCGTATGACGCTGAGTGTACCCAAATGTATAGTTATGTCGTTCTACCAAATAACTCGACCGATAATGCACAATTATGTTGTAAATGACGTCGTTCTTAAGAGAGCCGATAGTTTTTTGCGATTTGGGAGTCTTGCCTGGACCACAAGCTCACGTTTAATCTGCATCGATCCTATGTAATGGATCATTAAAATAACCAAAACGGCCACTATGGAAAGCATAGATAGCGCCACCGTAGCCATGTGTGTTTGACAGAACAGCAATGCTGTCACAATGTTAAATCCCATATACAGTGGCGCCTTTGTTTTGATGCGGTGAGCACTTGCAAAAACTACCTTCAATGATTCATTGCGAAATCTAACCGTCAGCTGGGATTTATAGCAAAGATCTCCTGGGATTTCACTGATCCGCATTGCCTGAAAGCTCTTTATTGCTCATACGACCTATTTTAGAGAGTGCTGCTGAAGTGTGGAGCCCTCATCAACTACAGCGGGGGTTCGCTGCCTTCCATCTAGCGAATCCGACCCGTTAGTTGGAACTACTGACAGCTGGTGAAAATGCTCCACACTAACACATCTGGAGAGCAAATCGTCACGAAACGCACATATACATACGCATTTGCTCTATATATGGAGACTTCAATGCGACGGTATTCAGACGTCAAAAGTCAGTTTGACATTTTCTGGTGATATTTGAGTGCTTTTTAGTTGGAATATTTTCCAACTAGCGAACATCCAACAATCGAGTCATTCCATGTTTTTTTTTTATATATAGTAGGGTACAAAAAAGCTTCAAAAGCCAGGCCTGTTGTGTGTTGGCACGGTGTGGGACTCACGTTAGGCGTGATTAACCACTAAAAAAACTTTCCCTACTGCTCCTGTGTCTCGATCTCCCCCGGAACTACATCAGGCAACTTCATCGGGGGAGGGCTGTGCTCATGCACTTCTGTGCTCATGCACTTCTTCAATCTCAGCCTCTAACTGTTCTGCTAGTTCGCTGTTGGAGCGTTTTTCCCAATTGGCGGTTGAACATCTCGCCAGGACTTTGGACAGCTTTCTGTGCGACGACGCATACTTCCCTTGGGCTGGCCTCGCGTCAGAGCTCTGCTGATCTTCTACTGGACGCTCATGTGCACTTCGTTGCTCTACGACGACTCGTTCTCCGCTGCTGCTGTTCGAGCTCTCCTTGTTGACCAGTTGGATGCCGAGGTCGGTCCAGTAATTCCGGTTGGAGGATGACTTCCGGTTTACTGGCGCCCAGACGACCCAAAACTGGTTTGTGACGATCGATGCTACTCGGCTTAGTCCCCGACGGTGGAGCTAGCCTACTCCGGATACGCGCTTCTTCATGATTCGATACTGGCCGGTGGAGTGCCGAAGTCCGTCCAGCGATTCCGGTTGGAGGATGGCTTCCGGTACACTGGCGCTCCGACGACTCAAGCCGGTGATACGCTACGTACTACTCAGAGTAGTCCCCGACGGTGGATCTATCCTACTCCGACGAAGATTTCCCCGGCGGCGGAAGATCTCCCGAACCGATGCTATCCTGGCAGATGCCGAGGTCGGTCCTGCGATTCCGGTGGAGGGAAGCTTCCGGTTCACAGGCGCCCCGACGATCATTTGCCGGTGCAACAACGCGATCTACTCAACTAGTCCCCGGCGGTGGACTTAGCCTACTCCGAAGCTGGCCGGGCAGATGCCGAGGTCCATCCTGCGATTCCGGTGGAGGGAAACTTCCGGTTCACAGGCGCCCCGACGACCATTTGCCGGTGCTATTTCGCGAATTACTCAGCTGGACCCCGGCGGTGGACTCAGCCTACTCCGACTCGACGTTGGTTGGCCAAGTGCCAGGGTCGGTTCTGCAATTCCGGTTGGAGGATGGCTTCCGGTTTGCAGGCGCCCCGACGACTATTAACCGATACTACGCTACGCCCGCTCTACTCGGTCTAGTCCCCGACGGAGGATCTAGCCTACTCCGATCGCGACCCGGAGCTCTCTGGTCTTCACGCCATCTCCTTTGCAGCAACGACATAATCGCCGTTATTCCCCTGTTCACCGCATTCCAGGTGCTTTCATGCTGGCACATGTTCTGCACGATGTTGTCCGGATTTAGGACGTTTGCGGTTTCTGGCATCATCTCGCTTCGTATATCCGTGAATCGAGGGCAGTCGAATATAACGTGCTCCGGTGTCTCCTCGATATTTGGACAGGCCGGACATTCCATGTAGCAGACCCCCAACGAGCGAATCCCCACTGTATCGTGGAGATTGAGATTAGAAAGTGTGCAACGGAAGTTTTTCCGACTAGCACTGCGGAATCTTCTTTGGCGTGATCTGCTGAATCTGCCGCCATATTCGGATCGCTGTAGGCTGCTTGATTTCGATATGCTAGATCGCCGACGCAGAACCCAACAAGTTGCTTTTGTAGCCAAACTCATGAACGGCGAAGTTGACTGCTCCCGATTGCTCTCGATGCTAAATTTTCCGTGTCGTTCCAAGGGTTTCTACGTGGCGGCTCCCTTCTGCAGCAAAGATTTCATTGTACTGCTTCTGGAAGTAACGAGCCTTTTACATCGATGATCCGTTTATTTTCAATGTTTGAAGATCTCTATATGACTTCGATGGTCCGTCCAACCAATTCGTTTCGCGTTTAAGGAACTCGGACTTAATATAGCATTTAGTTTTAGTTCATGTACACAAAAGTCAGATGGATAATATACAAATATACAAATACGCCTACCGAAACACATCGAGATATGGAGATATCGAGATAAGTAGGATATCGAGATATGGAGAGGGAATCGTTTGCAGAATGAAGGGACCGAAGCAATCATCGGCATAGGGAGATATATCGAGATGTGGAGAGGCGACTGTAGGTACGTTAGTAGATCTGAAGACCTAGGCGCATCGAGGTTATTGAATACCCCTATAAAGTCGGACTAAATCTAACACGTTTGTTCGAGTCTACTTGGGTATGAACCTTATTCATAAACCATCGAAAGATCTCTGTTTACGTCTGAAGATACGGAGGCCTTCACTCACAGAAGTTTTGAATAACTGTAAACAATCGTTGATATTAAAAAATTTGATGGAACATATTTTATAGAGCTAGTTTCACTGTAAAACCTTATTCAATAACGTCAGAAATGTTACAAGTTACCCTTGTAGATCTAAAGGACTTTAATCAAAGGAGTTGCCGGAAAATATGAAACTTGGTTCGCCATAATTATAGGAGCTCGCATAAGTGTAAACCTTGTTGATCTATCTTCAAGAGATTACTGGTTACGTTTGCTGATCTGAAGGCTCATAATCCTAAGAAACCGTTGGACTCCAAACTTGATAGAATATATTTGTTTGAGTCAATTTACGTAATATTACGTAAACATAATTTACGTAAATTGAGGTTTTGGTGTACACAATAATTCTTAAATTCTTAAAGACTAAATTATTAAGCTATGTGATGTATTTATTTTTTAAGGTTTAATCAGCGACTATGAACCAAAACTACTAAAAAGTGTGCTTTTTATCGGATCGATTGGTAAAATTCCGTCGATACGTTCGGATCATGCTGAAGAAAGTCATTTCTTCTCGCATTCAATCTATCAATCGGATGCTGCAGGTTGAATGGTTCGTTTACGCAAGTCTCTATTTATAGAACCGCGAATGCATACCCTACTAATACTGCCTACATGTATGATGGCTTCGTTCCTACATGCCTACTATGTGTTGGCGATGGTGGCGCTGAGTAAATGGACAATAAATTACCTTCAGCGCAACCGACTTTCAGCCAGAGAGAGAGCATTTTTTCCTTTTGGGGGTGAAAAAGTTGTTTTATTTTTTCTCGATTGCGACCGGGACAGATTACGTTCGGGAGTCGCGGAGTCTGTGGGTGTAGGTTTGCTATCAGCTTTGCAGTGAGATGAAACGCGAGCGCGAGGTTGAGAATTTCGCGAGATTCGTCGATGAACCAGGTGAGTTTTGAGATTCATGCGCACGGTTGGGAGAATAAAGTAGGTTCATTTTCGCATCGTTTAGCGTGGAGCCGGTGTCGGTTGGTTGAGCCTAAGTGGACATTTTTTAGTTTCGTTTTTGTGTCACCGGTAGTAGCAGATCGGTTCTAGTGCGCTGGCACTGAGCTTGTGATAGTCATTCCATGTTTTTAAGCGAGTGAGTTTAATCGGTTTCCTGTGTCACTGTCGCCTCACGCAAGGTACGTAGGTGTTGAATGTTCCCACTCATTTTGATCAGCAGTCTCTCGCGCGAATCTGCTCTCGAGTTGGGACCGTACGTAGATTGAAAAGACCTTCGCGCGACAGTCGTCGAGTTCGCGCGTTGATATTTAATTGAATGAATTTTAAAAACTCCGCTTAGTTACGTCGGACTCGTGGAACAGTGAAACAAGTGATCTCTCTTCGGACTTGCCGTGGCGGCTCGCGCAGCTAGTACAGTGTACCTATAGAATTCCTCCTACTAAGAAGATTGAGGAAAAAGTGATACATACTTTTATGGCGTTTTTGTGGTGTGACTGAAACGGATTACCTCATCATAGCAATCTGAGAAAAGTTGTGGGTGAAAAAAGGCAATTAACCGAGGAGGCGGAGAATATTCTGAATTGATTAAGTGGTGCCTACTAGATGCGAATGCATGCAAAGTGCTCAGCCATCAAGTGATTAAGTGAATCGAATAATTGTATAAAAGAGCACAAGTGACTGCCAATTGATTGTTCTCATTAGTGTGAAAGTGTACTCAAGATGGGGATTAAGAAGCGTGATGAACGGGATAAGTTGAAGAGTCAGAGTCTGATTGACTCGGAAAAATCGGTTCATTTTGTAACTGTAGCACGGATCAAAGTGTAACTGGGGCGGCTAATACAGCAAATGTGCAGCAGCAAGGTTCTTCCACGATGTATAGCAGCAGCAGCACTACGAGCAGTAGCAGTAAAATGCAAAACAGCCTCATCCAGCTTCAACCAGTAAAAGTGTGATTGAACATGTGGCAGGTAGTGGCGCACACGATATGTCGCGAAATATGAGTGAATCAAAGTCTAGCACTAAGTGTTAAAGAATCGCAACAGGGTCATAAGTTTGGTGACTCGACCAAGTCAGGCTGCCCAAATCGGTTCGAAGCAAATTGATAATATAATTCAAGAAATCAAGTATATTGCCAGTGACACGGTTGATTCAACAAAGCGTATATCGACCGTTCAAAAAATCAGTGACAGTTCCAAAAGTGACAAGGAATTACGCGAAGCCTTGACCAATTTCGATGAGGTAGCAAAAGCCACAATATCAGACATTCAAGGATCCACAAAAAGCCATACCAGTGAAAACGTGAGTGTATCGAATGTACAAAAAAGCATGTCCAGTAGCAAATGGTGCAAAGTAGCAGTGCCAGTTCCACAGTTAGCAGGCAGTGCCATAAAGCAGTCTTCGATGAGCAGTAGTGAAAAAATAATAAGTGATCAAAGTTCTTCTAGTGCACAACATTCAAGCAGTTCCATGATGAAGTCAAGTAACGTAAGCTCATCGAAGACGCAATCATCGTCCACTTCTAAATCAATCCTGGATTCTTCAACATTCCTGTCGGATAATTCCGACGCAAACATGTAAAGGCAGATTCCATTTCAAAGACACAAAACTGACTGTCGGAGGTCAGTCGAGGAGCTTTGGGGGTGATCATTCCATTTTGCAACAGTCTAGCACTTTCCACGTAGATGGTTCAGGAGGAAAACACTTACGCCGACAGTCAAAGTTATTCTATGGCGGAGAAAAATGCTCCTACAACAGAGATTACGTATGATTCAGCCGGCAATAAAATCACAAGTACAAAATCATCGTCAAAGTCTGCCCAAGGGTTCACGACCTCAACATTCCAGTCTAGTGGTGGATCGTATGCAGTACCTTCTGGTGGAAATGTTATTCATACAACATCTACAGGTCACGATTCAGACCATATCACGTCCTCGACGCATATGTCTACATCGGCAGCCGATCAGAGGTTCTCATCGAGTTCCACCAAATCATCCAACATTAATCAAAACACCAAACCTAAAGAGTTCTGTTATTTGATTCCACCTCCCTCGAGAACTATAAAATCCAAGATTCTAGTCAGAATGTTGGTGGCAATATGCTGACTAAAGACGTCTCGGCGCACACCATCACCAGTCTGTCATCTGCACATGATTCCTTGGGAAATACGATTCAGAGTTCACAGCTTGCAACCGAATCAATCCAAGACACTTCCTCACACCAGAAGCAACATGCGGAAACGACCAAAACGTACGAAAGCTCTTCCCATTTCGAGAAAATGGACGAGAAAAGTAGTTCTCGCAAGAAGGTCACCGATTATTACGAGCAGCGCGAATCCAACGCTGCCATTTTAAAGCGCAAGACCTATGACGAAAAAGTAAGGGCGACTGAATCTAATCGACCAAAAGATCGTTCCCAAGGACGTGATTATCCAGGACATTGAGGATGACGTAACGAATGTCACGGAAAACATCTTTCGAAGCGAAACTGTTTAATCCGAAAACGAAGCGTTGGAGCTGGTCGATCAGAAGACCATCCCTCGAGAAGGATATCACCGTGGCCATTCCGGAGGAAATCGTCCACGAACTCGAGGTGGAACGTCCCGAGTTGGCGAATATTACAAACGACGATTCAGCTGACCAAGGTATGTCCTAGAAGTTCGGTTTTTAGTTCTAGTTGAGGTTTCTAATGAGTACATTCTAAATGTCCAGGTCTACGATGCGAAAACTAAGCAATGGACGACAGTAGATCAGAAAAAACACACAGATGTGCTGGAAAAGATCAGTTACCTTGAGGAAAGCAGCGGACGCCACCGAGTTGAACGAGTCTGAGCGGGTTAAGAACCTGCAGTCTATTGATACAGTTGTAAGTATTGAATCAAGACTGTGCCGTGAAGGTGTTGACTGATCTTTCTTATCTTTACGATCCAGGACAAAACCATCATCAAAGACAGAAGTGATCTTAGCAAATTGAATCGGCAAACCGAGAAAGTCGTCAAGGAGCAATGCATCTGTGAGATCTGTACCTGTGGGTGAGTATTACCGACGACAACGACCACGTCAAATGAATTTCTCCGAGAAGCGTACATCAATGAATACCCTTTCACGCTCTGACTCAAGTGTCGGCTGATGGCGAAGTCTCGGGCACCTCAGCAAAAACCTGTTTCTCGTGCATACAGAGAGTATAACACTCCCATAGATGGTCAATTGAGATCGCCTTCATATACGTGC